>NC_134782.1:5093374-5113374 GCF_046742065.1 Oratosquilla oratoria
CAGTTAAGAAGTTGACAAGAGTAAGGAAGAAAAGGGAAGAAATAGATTAGAATATTGACGTAAGCTTACCAGAAATTAGTGTTACGATTAGCGACATGACGTCATATCGGCTACTGATCGTGACTGTTGACAGCAAGTAGCAACTAATCAAGTAACAACCTCAATTTTACAAGACTCAAGAATTTGTATATTCAAGACTCAAAAATGTCATTCAAGACCCAGAAGACAGAGGTAAATATATAATTAAACGTAAAGCTCGTCAGATAAAGGTGAGAAGCATTAGTCGGTGATATCAACGTTGTTTTGCTGCTACACAGTATCATCTTTAGCCAGCACAAGCTTGTTAGAGTCATATTTAAGCAGAGGTAAACTCTAAACTTGCATATTACTGGTGATCCCGCAAAATATGGCAAGTAAACAGATCGACTCTGCCCCTGGTGGAGGTAGACGAAAAGTAAGCTTCGACAGAGGGAAGAAGTGATAATGCATGTGATTGCTGTAGGAGATGCAGTAAACTGGTAAGAGATGATGATAAGGAACTCTTATGTGATATTTGTATAACTTGGTATCGTGCCAAATGCGAGAGGATACCTGATGAGATTTATCGATTTATGGTAGAAGAGGCAGAATCCTAGTTTACGTGGCACTGTGTCTCTTGTAAGAAAGGGTGTGCAAAATTAAAATCACATATAGAGAAATTGGAGAAGATGCAAGCAGACTTAATCGAGAAACAAGATCTACTGCAGGAAGAGGTTAGGGAGATACGTGAAGCAGTTAAAATGAATAAAGATGATTTTAACAACGTTAATGGAGGAGTAGCAGTTCTGGAGGCTAAAGCAGTGGATACTAATGAACATATGGAAAAAGACAGGGAGACTCTACAAGATTTGAGCTCACGAATGGTGAAAGCTGAAATCAGTATACTGGAAATGAGGGAATTAAGTACTAAAGAAGTAAATGTGGTACAAGGGGCAAGTGGGGGGAATTTGTCGGCATCTCAGAGTAAACAGGAGGTAATGGATATGACTACAGTTTTGCAAGAACTAAATAATATGAAAATGAGAGAAAACAACATAGTGGTGTACAATGTCCAAGAAAGTAATTCAAACATGTTCCAGGAAAGAATTAATCATGACAGACATATTGTCAAAAAAAGAAAAATCTGAATACATGTGAGGTTCGTGAGGATAAGATGGTTAAAGTGATTAGGCTTGGAAAAAGAGTAGCAGGTCGAGATCGCCCGATACTGACTGTACTGACTGACTCAGAAGCGAGAAATAATGTATTTAGAAACATAAAGGATTTGGGCAAGGACGACAACCTGAAGATTTTTAGGGTGTCCTATGATTTAACCAGGAGAGAGAGAGAAATGGATAAAGAATTGTTGAAGAAGGCAAAAAACTTAACGGACCAGGGAGAGGGGAAGCATGTGGTCAGGACCCACCCTGGAACCGAAGGGTTGTCAAGGTGGAAGATCAGAGACCACGGCCAGAGTAGAAATCAGCCCAAGTATGTCATATGCTGGGAATGTAAATAATGTAAATAGAAAGTTTAGTGTTATATTTACAAATGTGGATGTATATACTTTTGATAAGATTTTAGAATTAAGGTCATTACTTGATACCTTAAGTGACAAGCCTAACATTATTGCCCTCTCTGAAGTTAAACCTAAGCACTTCAGATATCGAAGATATCTTGAAGAATACAACATTGAAGGATACGAGATGGAAGAAATTAATGTCATGGGTAATGAAGGTAGAGGTCTCTTGATATATGTGAGAAGTGGCATCAAGTATAGCAAAGTTGATCTGGTATCATGTTTCTGTGAATATTGTTGCCTGGAAATTACGCTTCAAGGGGAGAAACTTGCTTTAACCCTTGTATATCGGAGTCCAAACAGCCAGGAGGAAAACGATCAATTGCTGCTGGATTTACTGCAAGAGGACTTGATCCTCGTTTTGAGCCATTTGTATTGAAAGGAACTATATCTAATAATCCTAATGGAAAGTCAACAGTGTAAATGTGGATCTGGAGTCACAGGCGTAAGCCTCTTCCAGGAAGTCTTCTATGTATCTATAATATAATATATATATATATATATATATATATATATATATATATATATATTATATGTGTGTGTGTGTGTGTGTGTGTATCTAATGTATATATATATATATATATATATATATATATATATATATATATATATATATATATATATATGGAGTGATTGGATAGGAGCAATGTGGATTTAGGACAGGTAGAGGTTGTGTAGATCAGATTTTTGTGGTAAGACAGATATGTGAGAAAGCTATAAGAAAAGGTAAGGATGTTTTTGGGGCTTTTATGGATCTGGAAAAGGCTTATGACAGGGTAGACAGGAAGGCACTGTGGGAGGTTTTGCAGATATACGGGGTAAGAGGAAAGCTTCTAGAAGCTGTCAAGAGTTTTTATGAGAGTAGTAGAGGATGTGTCAGGATTAGAAATGGAGAGAGTGAGTGGTTCGAGGTTAAGGTGGGACTTCGTCAGGGATGCGTTATGTCGCCCTGGCTGTTCAACTTACACATGGATGGGATAATGCGAGAGGTAAATGCAAGGGTGGTGAGTCAGGGATTGGTATTGTAGAAAGTGGAGAAAAGTGAGAGGTGAGCCAGCTGTTGTTTGCGGACGACACTGCGCTTGTGGCAGGATCGGAGGAGGGATTGAGGAAGTTGTTGACAGTTTAGGAGAGTGTCTGCAAGAAGAAAGTTGAAGATAAATGTGGGTAAAAGTAAGGTGATGAGATGTACAAGGGGTGAAGGTGGCAGCAGACTGGAAGTGAGTATTAAGGGAGAGCGACTGGAGGAAGTGGATAGTTTTAGATACTTGGGTGCGAATGTGGCAGGAAAGGGTGGAGTGGAGGTGGAGGTAGAATGTAGATTGAGAGAAGCGAGTAAATGCCTTGGTGGATTAAAAAGTGTAATGAGGAATAGACATTTGGGAATAGATGCTAAGAGGAGATTGTATGAAGGAGTGATTGTGCCAACAGCACTGTATGGGGCAGAAACATGGAACATAAGAGAGGAAGAGAGAAGGAGTTTGAATGTGTTTGAGATGAAGTGTCTGAGAAGTATGATAGGTGTTACTAGGCTGGATAGAGTGAGGAGTGAGGAAGTGAGGAGGAGAACAGGGGTGTTACGGGAGTTGGGAGATAGGGTGGATGAAAGAGTATTGGGATGGTTTGGACACATGGAAGATTGAGTAATGAAAGACTAGTAAAAGAGGTATGGAAGACAGATGTGGAGGGAGTGAACATGAGGGGGCGACCTAGGATGAGACGGATGGATGGGGGTGAAAGGGGCTTTGGGGAAGAGGATAATGTCTGTTGAGGAAGGACGGAAGAGGACAGAAGACAGGGGTGAATGGAGAATGGTTGTATATGGATGATGTGATGCATGAGGTGGAATGGGTGGGGGAATGGGGGGTGAGGTAGTATATGCGAGAAAAATTTGACGCAGCCCGAAGGGATTTCTCCCCGTATTGTTCTTTTCTGCATGAGGGGACGGGGAGGGGGGTCGCCGATTTAATGAAGCGGCCTTGCTGCGGATGTGCTGTGTCTTGCGATACTGCCTTTGACCCAGGGCAGTGGACAAGATGCAGAGATGACCTGTCATCCAGGAGGTGCCAAGATAAGAGGGAAGTGGAGGGTAAAGGGGAGTAGAGTGTATTAGGGATGGAATGGGTGGGAATGTTTTTATGCCTTTTTCTTTTTGGCTACCTCCCTTGTAAGGGGGAAAAAGCCTTTGGTATATGTATGTATGTATGTATGTATATATATATATATATATATATATATAAATATATATATATATATATATATATTATATACATGTATGTATACATATATATATATATATATGTATGTATATAATATATATATATATATATATATAATGTATTATATACAATATATATATTATATGTATGTATATATATATATATATATACATGTCTATATATATATGCATATATATATACATACATATGTGTGTGTGTGTGTATATATATATATATATACACAGATCTGTGTGTGTATATGTCTATATGTGTATATGTCTATATATATATATATATATATATATATATATATATATATATATATATATATATATATATATATATATATATATATTTATATATATATATACTTTGGCGGGAGGTTCTCCCTCTGGCAAGAAATGTTGTAGATAATGGCATGATGACAATTCGCAATTGTCTTGTTAACTTGCTTAAAACAGGAAACTAGGTTGCGCAGTTCAAGAGGCAATCTATGTCGAAGGTAAAAATCTATTTTCCTTAAAAAACGGGGGTGATTTGATACAGGCCTTCGGGAATTGGCATTAAACATGACAAAATTTTCACAATGAATGAGAATTCGACAAGAAATAATGGTCACAAACTGTCAGGAAGTAGATTATTTGGAAGTGGGTAGAAACAACTTTGCCAACCGTGTAGTAAATGAATTTAATAAACTTCCTGCAGAGGCAGTACAATATAATAGTTAGAAATTTTAAGATACTTTTAGGTAAATACCTAAGTAATATGCTGTAATTCATTTAATTTTATCTGTTTATCTATTACTACTATGATTTATCTATTTCTTATTTACTTTTCTATTATAAATTAATAACATTTATCTGTTTATATGTTTGTCATTTATCATTATCTATTTCATATACATAATATATACATACATACATACATACATATATATATATATATATGTGTGTGTGTGTGTGTGTGTGTGTGTGTGTGTGTGTGTGTGTGTGTGTGTGTGTGTGCGTGCGTGTGTGATTGCTAGTTCTGCTTTATGTATTTTCTTTAAGACTATCTTTTTGTCTTAACGTGTTAAGATTTCGAGTCTCTTGACTCTTCTTTAAGGGGGTTTTACACAATCAAACATGTTGGCCAACTCGCTCATCAAACCTCCAACAAAACATGCTTGAAGAGTTGTTACACGTTCAGACCAAACAGACAGACAACCTCAGTCGGTGCCAAGAGGAGAAGGGGCAACAAGTCCCTTACTCAAGACGTGGTGATAGCAATTGGGATAGTGACTGCCCTCAACGAAAAGAAAAGGAAACGTTCAAAGTGGACAAAGGACTGGTTACTGAAAAGGGAACACATTTCTCATACCAACTTAATGAAGGAACTGAAATAACACCCAGATGAATGGCGCATGGACGAATCAACATATTTAGAACTTCTGCATTTGGTCACTCCATTCATTACTTGTAAAGACACCGTTATGAGAAAGTCCATTAGCCCTCATGAACGGCTGAGCACAACATTGCGTTTTTTTTAGCAACGGACAGACCTCTCCAAGACTCGAGATTTTCAGCTCTCATCGCAACTAGCACCTTATCTAGGATTATACCAGATGCTTGCCATGCCTTCTTAAGGAACTACGAAGACAGTTGATTTTTTCATCACATCATCCCGCGTGCACTGAGGGTCAAGTTCTTTTAGCTTTCCATGCAATTCATATATACCTTTATTTCTTAAATTCCTATTAGAGTATTCTTTCGATTTCACCTTCCACAATGCCATATGCTTCCTATATATGTCAATGAAATCTACCATAATTTCCTTTTCCTTGTCCTTACCGGCACACGTATCATTCATTTTGGAAATAATCGGGAAGTCTGTCACTGAAGGAGCTGCTATAGATGTTACCTCTGCGAGATTTGAGTATGTATGACGGTTGGAGACTGATGCGTGTTCAGACGTTCATGCATGGACATGAACGAGCAAGCTCCGCCCACAAAAGTCAGGCCAGATCAGACATCCGTCCAACATGTTCACCCCTTTCACATGTTCAAACATACTCTCAAACATCGTGTTGTCAAATGTGCTGGCCAAGATGTTTGACCATGTAAAAACCCCTTTAGTGGCTTGGTATAGTGGCTGTCTCTATGTTAGAGTTGCTATTGAACTGAAAATGTCAGATGGATGGTATTTAAGGGCTGTGTTATGTACTCGTTCTTGGTGTTGATTGGTTCGTCCGATCGGGTGATCTCTCCCTGTGCTCGTGTTGGTTTTGCCCGGCAACAGAGTTCCTCCTCATGCTCGGTAGCGCATGATTGGACGCCTGGATGTTTAGACTAGGTTTCATATCTTTGATTAATAGTGCTTCAAAGATGGAGAGGCGACGAGTATCTTGGCATATGATTATGAGGTTCGTATTTTTCACCATTGTTTCTCTTGTGAGGGTTGTTTGATGTGCCTGTCTTAAATGTTTTTTGGGGGCTACTTGTTTAAGAAAATGTTTCCTGCCCATTTATACATGTATATGTATGTATATATATAAATAATATATATGTATCCGCATCCGACCTAATTATGGACCAAAAGGTCTCCTGTCGGCATGCTCTTCTTTTGTAATCCTTTTATAGATCAACAAAGGAAATTACACCACTGAGGCAGGGTAGTCAAACTAGTAGAGATTTCGGTACCAGTGATCCGAAATTACACAACTTCATTCTCAAGGCGGAATGAATTCACACAAGAACCAAGTGTTACACATAATTATCAAAGGAGAAGTCACAAAACATATTCACTTCCCTGTATATGTTACTCACAAGTTCGGGACGTTGGTACCAAAACCTCTACTAGTTTGACTAACCTACCTAAGTGCTGTAATGTCCTTTGCTGATCTTCTATAAAGATTGCCTCTTGAACTACGCCGTCTTGTTCTTGTTCGCTGTACTGAGCAATGTCACGTATCCCGATGTCACGTGGTTTTCATTTTTGTAGTGATGGTCAGTCGTCGGCCAGCACTCAGTCCCCCCCCCCTTTTCGGCCACCTGTCAGCTGTGTAGTTAGTCAGGGGCATTCTTTTGTTGAGGCCTTGCGCTCAGGTCAAAGTAGCCGTGGCCGTTAGTCATTTTTGCCAAGTTGTATTATTCTATTACTCTGTGGTTATATTTCTTTCTTTGTAGTTTACAATGTTTAATTTATAACGTAACCAGATTTCTTGCAACTGGTCCTTTTTTGAATCTCAGATACCATTTGTCAAGACGTACGCTGCGTCTTATGCCGCGTCCACACGGTCGAGCTGTGCCTGGCGGACTTTGCCCTTACCGGGCAAAGTTCGCAGACTCTGCCCGCGAAGTGTCCACACGGCTGACGATGGTGGTTGGAGGTTAGTTGGCCGCAAGCAGAGGTTGGGAGGGAGTGGTTCAGTGCGGTACGATAACCATGGTTCCCGCCATACTTGGAAAGAAGGTAGCACTTTACAGCATTATAATTGCTGCCTGCATTAAAAAGAAAAACAAGAAATCACGGAGACATATCTGATGCCGGGAGTGGTTACAAAGAAGTGATTTAATGGGAAGCTCAGTGACAATCCTACGTGAATTGCTGGATGAAAATGAACAATCGTTTTGCAATTACATGAGAATGAACATAAGCAGTTTTTCTGTTCTCCTTTCGAAAGTGGAGCCATATATACAAAGGCAAGAGACAAATATGAGGAAAAGCATAGCACCAATAGCACGTCTTGTCGAGACCAGTACACACTAGTACTAGGTGCGGACGTGGTAGTAAGGTAACTTCGGTCTGTACTGAGTGGGTTTGCTAACTTTGCTCGCACCTCACCTCATGCGTTTGGCAGCGATGTCAGCCCTCCATCCACTGCCCGCAAATGGCGCCGGGATCGGACAGTTTGATGGTTTGCCCGATGAAATTGCCCGTTGTCGAACAAAGCCCTCGTGCCCGGCGGACAGTGCTCGACCGTGTGGACGTGGCATTACGGATGTATTTAATTTTATTTAAATAATGTTCGAATGGCAACAGTTATCAATTGTCGGCCGGACATGTGTGCTTCGTGCAATGTCAAGTTGCCACCTTTGTAGTTTTTTCTTTCTTGTAACCCTTTCTACTATGCTGTGATTAGTATTAAGGTTTTGATTTTTGTTACGTGCATTTCTTGTGTGTAATTTTAAGTTTTGTAACTGGGTTAGGCTTGTTAGCTACCAGTTGAAGTAGGATAGGAAAACACTTCCTATTGAAAAAAAAAGATAATACGTGTCATATAATAAAATCAATTCCACCATCAAATGATAGATTTATAAGGAGAACGCCAAAGAACAATTAAATAACTAAAGAGATAAATAAAAGAAAATAATAACATCACAAACTCCCTGAGGAGCCGGTTACAAATCGCACTTGTTATCAAAACAATATGCATGTAACGACAGAGTAACTCCGACCCTCCCCTTGCTAGTGGATAAACCACTAATACCCCTTGAAATTCAATAACCTATATAAAGGCAAAAATAAAACATGCATATACAAAAAAAAAAAAAAAAAAATCCGAACGCACCCCCTGGTCAATCTCAATACGTCCTTCCAACCAATTCTATAGAAACCATGCAAGTGGGTCTGCCCCACTCTGTTACACTTAACTTCCTTCATTTTCTATACTGTCGTCTTCTACTAACACCCCTAACCTCCTCCTTACACCCAGCTTCAAACTATCTACCCGCCCCCCTTTTTGTCTTGCATTTGTACTCGAGGCTTTTTTCCATCTTTCAACGAAGAGGAGGCTGCCGCTTTCCGTAAATTTAAGGTAAACCCCTTTGTTTTAAGTGTTGCTCTGGTTAACCTTTTGTTGTACTACAGTGCTACGCGTGGTGACTAGACGTTTTATCTTAAACTTAGGTTTAGCAATAAGTAAATGCACGGAGTCTTTTAATCCGCTTTGTAAGTTTTCATGTTTGTATTTTCCTTTTACTGTACCATTGATTTGCATATTTTCATCTTTCATAATTCCGTTTCCGTTGTTTAAATAGGCCAAAATTGTTAACTTATAGTTTATTGTTAAATATATATATATATATATATATATATATATATATATATATATATATATTTTATACATAAAGTGTATAAATGTTTCATTTTAATTTTTCTGTCACCGTACTACACCGGACCTGGCAAATAACCTAACTTTTGAAGTAGTACGTCTGTTACGACCTTTTGCCGTAGATATTCACACTTTTTTAATACGCCAAAGACATATTATTGACAGCAATTAAACATAAGAATTGCTAATTGTCATCATCATGCCATTATCTACAATATACACACATAAATACATACATATTATATATATATATATATATATATATATATATATATATATATATATATATATATATATATATATATATATATATATATATATTCTTACCTGGTATTCTTACCTGGTGGGCTTCCCATCCACACACAAAACTTATGATGTAGGCAAGGAAGCCGCACTCTGCTGATACGCCAGCCCATAATTCTACACATGACATTTAAATATTAATTGCAACTGGCTGGATAGTGTATCATATACATATATATATATTTATATATATATATATATATAGATATATATATATTTATATATATATATATATATATATATAGTGTGTGTGTGTGTGTGTGTGTGTGTGTGTGTGTGTGTGTGTGTGTGTGTGTGTGTGTGTGTGTGTGTGTGTGTATCTTTTTAATTGCAACCAAATTCTAAACGAATTTTCAGATAATGAATGTACGTTTTCACAAGTTATCGTTTGCAAATGATGTTCAACTTCTGGGATTTAGATTACTCAAATTTTTTATTATTTCATGGCGCTACTTGGGGGAAGAAATCGATACAAAATGTGAATACGTAATTCTGAATTAGTAGTCTTGGTTACCATTTCGGGATCGTTTGAACAAACAAAAATTTGAAATTATTTTTGAAAAACTTACCTGTCCATCTGAGGTGACTGTCTATCCTTCCTATTGCCAAATGCACTGTCCAAACTACAGCTGAGATTTTTTCTTTCTTTCTTATCTACATAGAGTGTATTTTCAATTCAAAAATATATCATCACTGCCAAGCGTGTTAACAAGTCAAGTGCTTAACTTCATCAGCTATCATTTCTCAATGTTATGTTTACAATGTTCAACGTCTATTTTAAATAAATATCACTTTCTTTTATCTTTTCCATTTTCATTTGGTTATTAATATTATTGTTTGTCTAATAAATCATCATGGATTGGTAAAACAACGCTACACAATAAACACATAACCGATTATTCACACTTCACTCTTAGAGAACGACTTTGTTTGATTGACAGGTTGCTAGCCTTTCAGACGACTTTATTGTCGACAATCGAGATAAACATTACAATAAAAATGAAAAATATATAGTTGATAAAAAGTATTATAAATAAACATTAGAATATATTTTATTTAATATTATAATAAGAATAAACAATTGTTATTAGCTACACAACTTACATAGAACAAATACGTTGGTTCTACCGTTAAAACGTATATATTCATGATTGTCATACTGATGAGTATTATCCCTTGGGTAATATTGGAACGTATTCTGTAGTGTTAAGATAATTCAACTTGTAAAAAAGGCGGAACAATCATGCTTCCTATGAAATTGGAAGTAGACAATATATAATATCTACCAAATGCACCGTAACAACAGTTTCGGCATGTCCAATTGCACAGAAAAAAATGTATCATACCCACCTTCCGCTATTCTTGGCTAATACTTTATCAAAGTCAAGTATTTTGCAGAATATTCAGCATTATTTTTTTTTTCAATATATGAGTTAACTATCTAGAATGTACTATTCAGATGAATTCTATACTCTAATAACGCCGATATCTAATAGATACAACCACACAAATCTTGGCCAAATCTTCTTACCTTCTTACCAGGAATTTGTTGGGTCAACAGAGCCTGCCAGATCCAGGTGCCAGGCCCCAATGCGAGCCACAGCATGACAGGTTCCTTCAGGTGCAGCAACATATTTTTGTGTTTCCGGCTTGCTTGCTTGCTTGCAAAGTCTCCTACCACAACATCCTTCCTCTTTACCCAAGGTTGTAACCGGCATGGTTGACGGCTGAAACTATTCCCATAACCTGCGTCTTCAGGATGTTTTTGAGGAGGAGTGGGAGGTTGGACATGCATATGAAGGACGTGGTGGAGGATGGAGTGATGCTTGGCTGGGCACTGAATGCGGGAATGAGGACGATGTGATTTGGGGATGGAGGAACCAGAAGAACGCGTCACGACAATGGCGGCGAAGGAGATGATTGGGATAGACACAGAATGAGATGTCAGAATCCATGCCCTATACTGATAACAAGTTCATAAAAACTCATCTGTTTTAATGATTCATATTTTTATAAGGGAGTTTGAATGTGTTTGAGATGAGGTGTCTGAAAAGTATGATGGGGGTTACTAGGCTAGATAGAGTGAGAAATTAAGAGGTGAGGAGAACAGGGGTGGAAAGGGAGTTGGGAGATAGGGTTGATGAAAGAGTATTAGGATGGTTTGGACACATGGAAAGAATGAGTAAAGAAAGACTAGTAAAAGAGGTATGGAAGGCAGATGTGGAGGGAGTGAACATGAGGGGACGTCCTATGATGAGGTGGATGGATGGGGTGAAGGGGGCTTTGGGGAAGAGGGGAATGCATGTTGAGGAAGGACGGGAGAGGACAGAAGACAGGAGTGCATATGGATGATGTTGTGATGCATGAGGTGGAATGGGTGGGGGGGTGAGGTGGTATGTGTGAGCAAAATTTGACGCAGGGCAGTGGACAAGGTGCAGGGATGACCCGTCATCCAGGAGGTGCTAAGATAAGAGGGAGGGTGGAGGGGTGTGGAGTGTATTCAGGGATGGAATGGGTGGGAATGATTTTATGCCTTTTCTTTTTTGGCTACCTCCCTTGTAAGGGGGAAACAGCCTTGGTATATGCATCCAAGAATCTTAAAGGAAATGAAAAATGAGATTGTTGTTCCAATAGAAATTATTTTCAAGAAATCCATCATATCCGGAGATGTTCCAAGAGAATGGAAGCTAGCTAACGTTACTCCCATATTCAAAAAAGGTGACAAAAAGAAACCAAATAACTATAGGCCTATAAGTTTGACTTCAATTGTAGGAAAAATAATGGAAACTATCATCAGAGATGCTATCGAACATCATTTAGAAAGTAACCGTTTGATAAATGATAGCCAGCATGGTTTCAGACGGAAACGTTCTTGCGTGACTAAATTACTCGAATTCTACAACACAGTTATTTCGAATTATGACAAAAGAAACAATATAGATTTAATATATCTAGACTTTACAAAAGCTTTTGATACCGTCCCACACGAAAGACTAATTACTAAATTAGCTTTACACGGAATAAGTGGTAGCCTATTAAGTTGGACTAGTAATTGGTTGAATGGTCGAAAACAGAGAGTTGTTTTAAATGGAAAAACTTCTGGATGGAAAAATGTTACAAGTGGAGTTCCTCAGGGTTCCGTTCTTGGGCCACTTCTATTCATAGTATATATAAATGATATAGACCATGGACTAAAATCTACTGTTTCCAAATTTGCTGATGATACAAAACTGTGCGGAGTGGCAAATGATCACTCAAACCAATTAGATATTCAAGAAGATTTAGATCAATTACAGCAATGGTCTGAAAAGTGGCTAATGAAATTTAACACAAGTAAATGCAAGGTAATGCACATAGGTAAAAATAACAGTAAGTACGATTACAAGTTATTTGGAAATTCGTTAACAAAAGTGGATAGTGAAAAAGATCTCTGCGTAATTATCAGTAACGACCTCAAATCATCCAAGCAGTGTATTTCAGCCTCTGAGAAAGCAAATAAGATTCTGGGACTGATTGCGCGATCTTTTGATTTCAAAAGTCCATCACTCATTAACAAGCTATATAAATCGTTAGTTCGTCCACATTTGGAATATGCTGTTTCCGTATGGTCACCGAATCTCATTAAAGACATTGACAGACTGGAAAAAGTACAACGGCGAGCCACAAAACTGATTACAAATATCAAAAATAAATCATACGAAAATCGACTAAAACACATGAATCTGTTTTCCCTAAAAAAGCGTAGACTCAGAGGTGACTAGATACAGGTCTTTAAGATTTTAAAGGGAATTGACAACATCAAAAATGACAAAATTTTCACATTGAATGAGAATCAGACAAGAAACAATGGTCTCAAACTGTCCGGAAATAGATTCAATTTGGAAATGGGTAGAAACAACTTTGCCAACCGTGTAGTTAATGAATGGAATAAACTTCCTGCACAGGTAGTGCAATGTAGTTCAGTTCGAAGCTTTAAGAATCATTTAGATAAATACCTAAGTAAGATGCTGTAATGATTATAATTTATCTTATATTATTTGTTTTTGTTTTGTTATCTTTTGTCTGTCTGATTTTCATTTATTATTAGTTATATGTCAATCTATTATTATTTACTATTTACCTGTTTGTTTATTATTTAACTATACCTATGCATTTATTTATGTATTTTATTTGTTATTTACATTATTATAGTTTTTATTTATCATCTTATTATTAATATGATTTTTTTTTCGCATCCGACCTAGATATGGATCAAAAGGTCTCCTGTGGGTATGCTCCGCCTTTGTAAATCCTTTGTAAATGTATGTATAAATACACAACGAATTAAGATGAAAGGGAAGAGAAATAGGTGTGGGATGAGAGAAGGGTTGACGTTTGCTGGCCACCTCCATTATAAGGATAAGAGGGAAAACGCCTTTGGAAGTATATAATGAGAACAGCATGATCGTGATTTTTTTTTTTATTTAATAACATAATTAGAGTTTATAATATTCCTTTAGACAAGTGAATGGTCAGCATGTGGTAATGCAAAACTGAATTATGACAAAATTATGAAAAGATCTGATTAGGAAAAATAAGATTATAAAAAAAAGGCTACCTCCCTTGTAAGGGGGAAAAAGCCTTGGTATATGTATGTATGTATAAAAAAAAAATCTAGAAACCAAATGGAGAAAACCAAAGCACCAATAAAGATGAAGTCTTGAACAAAAGAGACGAAGAAGAAAGAGAAGGAGAAGAAGGAGGGCAAAATGAAGATCTTATGGAGTGAGGGCCTCAACTTGCGTGGAAGGGACTTTTTTTTTCTTTTTTTTTAAGGATGAGAAGAAGAAAAAATAACCCCAGGAAAAATGTTAATTGTCAAGCCATCGAAGTGACAGCAAGCAAATAAAAAATCAGTGCCTGTAGCGACAAGACAGAGAGGGAAAAGATTAACCCTTCGACTGTGGAGGCTTGGAGTTGGCTGAAGGGTCTCAGGATAGGCACTATAAGAGGGTCCACCTCCCTGACTCGACCACCAAAAGCTCTCAAGAAGTGACACTTTCTGGGTCTCCTCTTCTTCCCTAAGGTCTTCCTCCAGTTTCTCCCTCTCACAGGTAAGATACTGACCTTCACCAACCCCTCACCCTCCGAGTCTTCCTCCAGAAGCTTGCCCCGAGTTCGAGTCTTCTAAACTTCAGAAGCCACCCGGTACGGTAGGGGTCTCATTGCTGCCAAGGACGTGCCTCGAATGTGAATAAAATCGCCTGGCGCCAGAAGAATAGAAGGAATAAGTGTCGTCAGGTACGGAAAAGGGACGAAATTAAAGAAAACAAATCTTATCTGACCTTCCGACATTCTATAAATGTGTCCTATCTGACGCCAGACGATTTTATTCATCTAAGAGTCATTCGATCGAAGAAGCTAAGCAGTTCATGGCATTGCAACAGTATTAGTGCCTGATGAACTACATGACACTTGAGGCTCTGGTCTCTCGACAGCTTACCAACATAAGAAGTTGTTGAATGGCAGTAAAGAAAAATTAACATGAAAGCAGAAGCTGCTGCAAACTTTAATAATGTCTGCGTGCGTGTGTGTGTGTGTGTCTGTGTGGGGACACTGTCACCTTTTCAGCGTTTGGAGCTTCTGAGTTCAGGCGTTCTTGTTCTCCCTGCAGAAGGATGCGTTTCGCTGTATCGTTGGTAACCCTGATCCTGGTTGTTTTCGCCTTCGCCTTCTACCCGACCGAAGCGCAAGAAAATGTCGACTACGTAGACCAACAGGTAAGTGACGTCAACACTCACAAAGTTATATTTTCTACTTACAGCCCTGGTCACTTTTTGATCTGTCTTCGTTCTTTTCATCTCAGTGTCTTGAATCAAGAGTTCTTCATTGTTTTTTCTCGTGTACCCTTATTAAATGCTGTTCTTCTGGTTCTCTTCACCTAATTATTTTAGATAAGTTCTTCGTTGTTTTTCTTATGGACTGTGTGTTTATGTGATACTATTGTCCAATATCTCAAAGCCCACTTAATCGTCACGCATCCACTAACTCTCACTAGCTCCCATCTTTCGGACCCTTTTGTGAAACTCTCTGGCCCCTTCAGGGGAGGTCACGACCCCAGGTCGAGACCCAACGTCTATGCCTAAACGCATAGTGAGACTCAGAAGACGCAGCACAGAGAAAAGGCAACTTCTTGTTGCTAAAATGAAGTGCAGTTAGAACTTCTCTCTCACTTGAAATGCTGAAGTAGTACATCTAGAAGCATTTCAGTTGAGAGAAAAGTTCAAACTGCACTTCAATTCAGCAACAGGAAGTCGCCAACGTCTCAGTTTGGGCTTACTAAGATCTTCCTGACTCTGTCTTTCAGGTTCTTGCGACCCTTCTGGGGGAGGTCCTGCGACTAGCCCAGACGCCCTCTGGCCTCCTGCCGGAGGCCAAGCCGAAAAGGCATGGCACTGGTGCCATCAACACCATCCTGGGCCTGCCCCATCTCATCCACAAGGTCGGCAGAAGATAATTCTTCATCCCTTTCGTACCAACAAAGAAGAAAAAATCATCTTTGAAATTGACTGAATATCCAAATGATTAGTGTAAGTCACAACGTGTTTCCTCACACGCTGAGACTAAATGGTGACTTTAGAACACTAGATTAGACTAATTTGGTTTATTCCACAAACACCACTCAAGTCAGTTCAACATTCACCTCAACCAGACCATCTAAATTGTTAAAAGAATAAAGGAAAAAAAAACACAAAACGCATTCTTAGAAATTCTGTTGTTTACTGGACTACGCAGATGCCACTCATTTTTAAAGTTTATGAATTTTAAAGTCTTACCTAATCCCTACATGCTCTGTGGGAGTATTGGGTTGTTGTGTTTTGTAGTTGAATTGAGTTTTCTATTTAAAATAACTTACTTGAAGACCTGCGTACCATCTGTGTACCATCGACTGGTAACTGTAGCGGAGTACCACAGGTATTCATTCAGTTGATATTTTTTCCAACACAGTGGATACCACCAGATACCAGTGGGGAACCTGTTATATGTTTTAGAATCCGTTAAGGAAGGCCAATAAAGGAGCAGTTGCAATGTACTGTGATTTATTTAACCCAGCATGACCAGAAACATCTTTTATCTTTACCTTCTTGAACGCCTTTGTCTAAGGGGGAAATTCACTTCTTAGCAAGAATAAATAAATATATAGGTAGATAATAATGATAGTAATAATAATAAAAATATGATCATAGTAATAATGATAATTATAGTGATAATAACAATAATAAAAGATAATGATGATAGTAATGATAATAATGATAACAGCAACAACAACAATAATGATGACAATGATAATAATGCTAATGATAATAATGGTGATAATAATAATAATGATGACCATAGTAACAATAAAAAATATTTTAATGATAACGATAGTAATAATAATAATAAAGATAATAATGATGATAATTAAAATGATGATAACATTGATAATAATAATGATAATGTTGATAATAATAAAGATAATATTGATGATTATAATAATCACAACAAAATTATAAAAAAGTAATGATAAGAATAAGAACAATGATAGTAATAATGATAACAATAACATTGATAATGACAAATTTAATAATTGAATTAATAATAATAATAACAATAAAAGAACAATGAAATAGATAATATAAGATATCGGAAATGTGTACTTGATTCTCCTTCGACAAACATTCTCATTTTGGAGACAATATATAGGGACTGATTTTCTTGAGAATTAATTTGCAGTTCCTGCAACGCTGCTCTCGCGCGCGGGCGGGGAAGTGAAAAACCCAAGACACATCGCGTCAATTGCAGTCTTCTGGCCAACATACTTTCTGTTGCACGTTGCAACTGTGTCCCCTCCCAACGCTCTCCCTCCCTCTCCCTCCCCTTCCCCCCTCACTACTCCTCCCCATTTCTTCCTTCCCCAATTTCTCCTTCTTTCCCCTCCCCACTTCCTCCCTCTTCCCCTCTCCCTTCTCCCCTTACTTTCCTCCCTTCCTCCTCCTCCCCTTCCCCCAACTCCCTCCTCCCCACCATTTCCTTACTCATCCCCTTCTTCCCAAATACCCCCTACTCTCCTCCCTCCCTCACCCTCCCCATCTCCCCTTCCCTCTCTCTCTTTCCATTTTCTCTTTCCCAACTTCCTCCCTCCCCCTTCACCCCCTATTTCCCCCTCCCTCCCTTCCCCGCTTCCCCTTGCCCTCTTAGTCCCCCTCCCCATTCCCTCCTCCCCCAATTCCTCCTTCTTCCCCTCCCCATTCACCCCCTACTTCCCCCTTCCCACCTCCCCTTTCCTTCTCACTTCCCCTTCCCATTTCCTCCTTCCTCACTTCCTTCCTCTTCCCCTCCCCCTTCACACCTTCTTTCCCCTCTCCCTCCCCTCCCCTTCTGCCCTCACTCCCCCTCCTTCTCCACCTCCTCACTCTTCCCCCTGCTCCCCTCTCTGTCTCTCTCTTCCCCCCTTCCTTCTCTTTTCCCATCACCCTCCCCTTCCTCCCCCCACACTCTTCCCCCTCCTTCCCCCCTACCTTCTCTTTTCCCATCACCCTCCCCTTCCTCCCTCCACACTCTTCCCCCTCCTTCCCCTTCCCCACCTCTCCTTCCCTCCCTCTTCACCCACATCTCCCACAAACCTATGGATCTACCTTGGATAACCTTATTTATTCATTCTCCCCCTCTCCCCCTGAAAGAGAGAGGCACCAAGACTTGCTCAGGTGGGGGAATGCGGGCAGCTGGTCCTGATGGCGGGAAAAGAACAATAAATCATCAGCATATCCCGCCCAGAGGAGGAAAACACCGACATGACGTCATTCATCATGTATATGGGGTAGAATATTCTTCAGAAGCGTTTGTTTCTCGAACATGAGGTAGAATCCACTTCAGATGTGTTTTTTTTTCATATGGGATAGAATCCCTTTCAGAAGCTTTTACCTTTCAGAAGATTTGGTTTTTTGCATATAATATAGAATCCATTTCAGAAGCATTCGTTTTTAATATAAAGAGATATCCCATTTGACCCCAACGGTTTCTCTGAGCTGAAGGAGTTTACCCCAAGGAGCTTCTTTGACTTGAATAAAATCATTTGGCAAATAGGATGTATATACTGATAGACACAAATACAAACACATATCCAAAACTACATTTTCCCAATTCTCCTTCACCGACTTTTTTTTTATACCGGCACTCAAACCAACGAGAGATTTTTCTTCATCATGATTTGCGACGTAACCAATGTTCTCCTTCACGAGAAGCACTTTCCTCTACTCCTCCACTTTCTCTTGTTTGAATTTAGCATTCTAGTTTCCTCTCTTGTCTTTCTCATTTCCTTTTATCGTGGCGCCAACTCATTTCTCTTGGCGGCTCAGACGCTCTCCTTTCCCCGCCTACTTGCTTCCCCCACACCTCATTCCAGACGCCAATGCACCTCCTCACTATTGTATTCTTCTCTCCCACGCTTTCCTCCTCTTACTGCTTTCTCTCCAAATGTTCTTTATTCCTTTTGCATTTATCACTCGTCTGTTTCTTTACGTCTCCTTCCTTTTCTCTTTTCTGTGTATCTTACTTTTCATTCTTTATTCAACATTATTCTCCTTTTCCTTGTCCTCCCTCGTATTTTCCTTTCTTAACCTTATTCTCTTTCTCCCCTTACCACCGTATTGGTCCTTCTTCCTTCCTGTTTTTTCTTTATTTAACTTTATTCTTCATTATTTTCTCTCTTTTTTTCTCTTAACCTTATAGTCTTTCTTCAACTCTTACCAATGCATCGGTCCTTCCACTCCGTTGTTGTTCTATTCTTCGTTTGCTTAACAATCTTCTCTTTCTTCTTACCTCCATCCCTCGTTGTTTTCCCTTTCTCATTCTCTTTCTTCTCCTCTTACCAATGTATTGGTCCCTAATCCCGCGACACGCTCGTTTGCTAAGTCATGCAGCCCCAACGCATTACCCTCTCGGCGAGTTTCCCTCCTATTGTCCCTGATGAGGTTCCTCGATACCCGCGTGTTAGACTCTTATCATCAATATTTCCACACCGACTTTGGCAACCTTCACAGAGCTCACGAGGTCAACGATGGCGTCCCAATGCCCTGCGGTTGTACGTGGTGGTGAATGGAGGAGTGGAGATAGAAGTGAATTATAGAGTAAGAGAAACGAGTAAATGTCTGGGTGGAATAAAAGCGTTATGAAACATATACACATACCCACTAATCCAGTAATCACTCCACAGGTATAATCTTTTAAAAGGAAATAAATCAAGAGAATACAATATTGTTTCAGATGGGATTATGTAAAGTTTATTGATCCGTTTTACATGTGTGACTGATACACATTACAGGTTCGGGTCTGGAAACATCTCCCTGGAATACTTTCCAGGATAGTGGTTCTCAGAATGTGGTCCACGAACCCCTTAGTGGGCCACAGTTCACAAGTGGGGCCACAATACAATCTAATGGGAGTTAGTGTCGTCATTCAATTCATTGTTGAAGTGTTTCTCAAGGAGGCTAAAGAACAGCATCTCATAAGAGTATGGGATACGTGACGAAAGGTGGGTCGAGAGAATCCTAATCTGGCGATCCTTGTTGAGGTCTTGGTCATCTTTACGGGCCGTGGGGTCAGTTGCTGGGAGAGATCGGGGTGTGCAAAGGAATAGAGGTGTTGGTGATAGTGTCTGGGTGGTAGTGGCAATGTTGATGTATACATTAATAGTGGTAATAGTGATTTGTAGCGATAGTGGTGGTGGAGAATTCTTGTTACAGTGATACACGTATCACTCTATGATGGG
>NC_134782.1:5118374-5175874 GCF_046742065.1 Oratosquilla oratoria
TTCCCGTGAGATGTGGATCGTTCATCGGCGAGAGAACAGCGTGCTAATGATTCGTTTTTTTTTTCTGTCTCCCAAACGTTTGGCCAAAGTCGTTAACATTCACCTCAGCTTCTGTAACAAAAACGTGCGCAAATGTTGTACAGGTATAATGAAAACAACGAAAGCAGAGTTTGTGGTCCTGACGTCAGCAAATGGAATCAGTTGAATGTATATATATATAAATATATATATATATATATATATATATATATATATATATGTATATATATAGACATATATATACATACAGTATATATATATATATATATATATATATATATATACACAGTATATATATATATAGACATATATATATATATATATATATATATATATATATATATATATGTGTGTGTGTGTGTGTGTGTGTGGTGTGTGGTGTGTGTGTGTGAATACAAAAAACACATAAACACACACATTATATATATATATATATATATATATATATATATATATATAAATTTAAAAATTTACGAGTACATGTATGTATATGTAATATATGTATATATGCATTTATATATATATATGTATATATATATATATATATATATATATATATATATATATATATATATATATATATATATATATATACATACACACATTTTACTCCTCTGGCGCTACAGGCCCATTGTCCTGGCCGCTACAACAAGATGCCTCCAGACTCTCCGATCTGCTGCCAGCATCTCTATATCGTCGGGGTCGACGTCCAGGGCTCGCAAGTCGCTCTCCACCACATTCTTATATGTATATGTATATATATTGTATGGGGATGATAGGTGGTGATGGATACGTACCTGCCTAGTGTAGGCCTTATGGTCTCTTGCAGTCTCCTTCATTCTTATGTTCTTATGATCTTGTATGAATACCTTATCAAAATCTATTGGGATAAATTGGGGTTGGGGGAATATTGCAATGATGGCCTTAGGTGTTGAATACTCTAGTGCCTGTCTTATCCTTAAGTTAATTTGGAGACCTGACGCTCTCCCTTCGCGGCCATGACTCGAGTACACCAAACTAATTTACCTGAAGGCTCAGAGCGGAGAAGACGACGACAAGCAATGGCCGTTGCAGACGATGAGACTGGGAAAGAACTTTGAATTCCTCGCCCTCTTATACCCTACCCAAATTTATTTTTTTCGTCTGTTTTTATTATTTTATTTTCACTTTCTCTTGTACTCATTTCTTTGAAACGCCAACCCACAACCAAACTTCCGTATCCACTCGAACGCAGTACGTCTGAATACATTTTCTTTTGTTGTTTTCTTCCTTTCCATTTTAGTTCTCCCTTTTTTCCTTTCCTCCCCTTCTTCTCCCCTCCTTTGGTATTGTCAGTAGTTAATCGATATTTGAGGGGATGCAGTTTTATAAATTACTGAGATCTTACCAGTTCACATATAGGAATAATGCAAATTTAAGTGTATGTGCTTTTATTACATATTACATCCTCATCTTAAATGATTTTCATATAGAACCCCACCCATTCCAGATGGGACTTTCTTTACTATTACTATTATTATTAATCATTATTTCCATTATTCATTATGTTTATTATTACTATTATAATAATAATAATTATTATTATCATTATTACTATAATTATCATTATTACTATTGTTATTATAATCATTATCATTACAATAATTATCTACATCATTATTATTGTTATCATTATTATTATTATCGTTATTGTTAATAAATATCATTGTTATTATCATTATTATTATTATTATTATTGCTATTATAACTATCATTATTATTATCATTATATTATTATGTTATCATTATTATCATTACCATTATTATTATTATTACTGTTATTATTATCATTATTATTATTATTATCATTATTATTATTATTAACCATATCATTATCATTGATATTGTTATTACTATTATTTTATTATAATTACTATCATTATCATTATCCTTACAATTGTAATCATATATATATATGCAAAACACTACAAGGTAAGGAAAGAAAAACTTGGAATTCGAGCGCTGTCGTGATATTTTTACATCTGCACGTTATTGTGGCAAAGTGGCATGCAGGGTCTATATGGGGCGCCCCTACGGACCAAAGCCACACATCATTTTGGCTGTGATAGAGGAAAACCCTGTTCATAGAGAAATGATGACACTTTTATACTACGACTCTCTCTCCGTTATGCTGTCCCCCAACCCCTTGTTACTGTCTTGTACAATTTCTCTGAATATTCATTTCCTTTTTCGCCTACCTTCCCTGTGGTGGGGGAAAAGAATACTGCCACCAAGTATTCCCACTTGGATCGTAAGAGGCGAGAAGAAAGGGATGGGGATTGGGACTAGGCATCCTTCTCCTTGTAGCCCCACAGGGCACATTCCTAAAAGAAAAAGTAAAGGCATAAGAGGGTCTTGGAGTTTTCCGCCAGCACCCTAAGGTTTGGGTCTTTTAATGTGCGTGGATGTGGTACAGATGAGAGTAAAAGGGAAGAGATAGGTAGTATGTTTGTGAGAAGAAAGATGGATGTGTTGGCTTTGAGTGAAACTAAGCTGAAAGGGAAGGGCGAGTGTAAGTTTGGGAGTGTAAGTGGGAGGTTATCAGGAGTGAAGAGAGGGAGAGGGAGGGAAGGGGTGGCTATACTAGTAAGTGAAGAGATAGGTAAACGTGTAGTGGAGTGGAAGGAGGTTTCCTCAAGGATAATGTGAATGAAGGTGAAACTGGGAAAGGAGATGTGGGTTTTTGTAAGTGCATATGGGCCTGGCAGTGAGAAGAGTGTAGAAAAAAGGGAGGCTTTTTGGATAGAGTGCATAGAGGATTTAGGGAAAAATATCAATGTAATAGTACTGGGAGACCTTAATGCTAAGGTAGGAAAGGATCCAATTGATGGAGTGGTTGGGAAATGTGGAGTTCCAGGAAAGAATCGTAGTGGAGAGTTGATGGTGGAAATGTGTCTAGAAAGAGAGTTGATAGCAAATACAGTGTTTCGGAAGAAAGTCACGCATAAGTATATATGGGAGAGGGTGGTGGAGGGAAAGGTGGTAGATAGAGCATTAATGGACTATGTAGTGGTAAATAGGATTATGATAGGAGGAGTTAAGGATGTACATGTGCTATGGGGAGAGGGTGGGGGAACATCAGATAATTTTTTGGTGGAAGGTAAGTTGAGAGTGGAGGATAGATGGAGGAAGAGGAAAGAGACAAAAGGTATGGGGTTGCTTAGAGTGAACTCTTTAAATGAAAAGGAAAAGGAGAAGGAGTACAAGAAGAAGCTGAAGGAGGAGTGGGAGGGAGTGAAGGATAGAGTAGAGCTAGGAGTGGAGGAGGAATGGGGATGGTTCAAGGAGGAAGTCACAAAGTGTGGAAAGATGGTGTGTGGAACAAGGACGGGAGGAAATAGAAGAAATGGTAGTGAATGGTGGGATGAGGAAACAAAGAAGGTTAGAAGAGAAGAAGCGAGCTTTCACAGATTGGTTACAAAATAAGACAAGGGAGTCATATGAGAGGCACAAAGAAAAGAAAAGAGAACTAAAGCACAAGGTAAAGGAGGGAAAGAAGAGAGCAGATGTGAAATGGGGTAAGAGTATGACAGAAAATTTTGAAAGTAATAAAAAGATGTTTTGGAAAAAGAATTAAGAGAGGAAGAGGAGGCGAATCAAGTAGAGAAGAAAAGGTAAAAGGTGCAGATGGAGAGATGATAATGGAAGAGAAGGCAGTAAGGGGAAGATGGGCAGAATATTTTAGGGAGTTGCTAAATGTGAAGGAGGATAGGGAGGGAAAGATAGCTGCAGTGGGAAATGCTAAGAAAATGAGAGTGATGAGTGAGGAGAATGGAGGAGAAATAAGGAAGGATGAAGTGGATGCAGTTGTTAAGATGATGAAAGCAGGTAAGGCACCTGGTCTGGATGGATGCCATGCAGAATGTCTAAAAAAAGGAGGCACAGTGATGGTGGACTGGTTGGTGAGGTTATTTAATGTTTGCTGGAGAGAGGGTAGAGTGCCGGAGGACTGGAGGAGTGCCTGTATAGTTCCACTTTACAAGGGAAAAGGGGACAAGTGTGAATGTAGTAGTTTCAGAGGGATTAGCTTGTTAAGTGTAGTTGGGAAGGCTTATGGGAGGATCTTGATTGAGAGGATTAGGAGAGGAACAGAGGGAGTAATTGGTGAGGAACAGTGTGGATTTAGGACGGGTAGAGGTTGTGTAGATCAGATTTTTGTGGTAAGACAGATATGTGAGAAAGCTATAGGAAAGGGGAAGGATGTTTTTTGGGCCTTTATGGACCTGGAAAAGGCTTATGATAGGGTAGACAGAAAGGCACTGTGGGAGGTTTTGAGGATATACTAGATAGGAGGAAAGCTTCTAGGAGCTGTCAAGAGTTTTTATGAGAGTAGTAGAGCTTGTGTCAGGATTAGAAATGGAGAGAGTGGGTGGTTCGAGGTAAAGGTGGGACTTCGTCAAGAATGCGTTATGTCGCCCTGGCTGTTCAACTTATACATGGATGGGGTTGTGCGAGAGGTAAATGCAAGGGTAGTGGGTCAGGGATTGGAGATGGTTAAAGAAAATGGAGAAAAGTGGGAGGTGAGCCAGCTGTTGTTTGCGGACGACACTGCGCTTGTGGCAGGATCGGAGGAGGGATTGAGGAAGTTGGTGGCAGAGTTTGGGAGTGTGTGATAGAAGAAAGCTGAAGATAAATGTGGGCAAAAGTAAGGTGATGAGATGTACAAGGGGTGAAAGTGGCAGTAGTCTGGAAGTGAGCATTAAGGGAGAGCGACTGGAAGTGGATAGTTTTAGATACTTGGGTGCAAATGTGGTAGGAAAAGGTGGAGTGAAGGTGGAGGTGGAATGTAGATTGAGAGAAGCGAGTAAATGCCTTGGTGGATTAAAAAGTGTAATGAGGAATAGACATTTGGGAATGGATGCTAAGAGGAGACTGCATGAAGGAGTGATTGTACCAACAGCACTGTATGGGGCAGAAACATAGAACATAAGAGAAGAAGAGAGAAGGAGTTTGAATGTGTTTGAGATGAGGTGTCTGAGAAGTATGATGGGGGTTACTAGGCTGGATAGAGTGAGAAATGAGGAGGTGAGGAGGAGAACAGGGGTGGAAAGGGAGTTGGGAGATAGGGTTGATGAAAGAGTATTAGGATGGTTTGGACACATGGAAAGAATGAGTGAAGAAAGACTAGTAAAAGAGGTATGGAAGGCAGATGTGGAGAGAGTGAACATGAGGGGACGTCCTAGGATGAGGTGGATGGATGGGGTGAAGGGGGCTTTGGGGAAGAGGGGAATGTCTGTTGAGGAAGGACGGGAGAGGACAGAAGACAGGGGTGAATGGAGAATGGTTGTATATGGATGATGTTGTGATGCATGAGGTGGAATGGGCGGGGAGATGGGGGGTGAGGTAGTATGTGTGAGCAATTTTTGACGCAGCCCGAAGGGATTTCTCCCCGTCTTCTCCTTTATGCATGGGGGGACGGAGAGGGGGGGGGTCGCCGATTTAATGAAGCGGCCTTGCTGTGTCTTGCGACACTGCTTCTGATCCAGGGCAGTGGACAAGGTGCAGGGATGACCCGTCATCCAGGAGGTGCTAAGATGAGAGGGAGGGTGGAGGGATGTGGAGTGTATTCAGGGATGGAATGGGTGGGAATTATTTTATGCCTTTTCCTTTTTGGCTACCTCCCTTGTAAGGGAAAAAAACTTGGTATATGTATGTATGTACCTTGTAGTGTTTTGCAAAAATTTGTGTATTGACGTGTGTTTCGTGAAACTTGTGCATACATATGTATGTGTGTGTACACCTAGTGTATGTTTTTTGTGTGTGGATATGCACGTACAACATATAATTTACTCTTGTCGCCTTTGGTCGAATTGTCTTCCTACACAAACGACCAGCTGCTTCTGGCTCTTTTGTCGCCAAGGAACGCTCACCTTTAGGCTCTATATTATTTTTTGCCAAAAATAAATAAATAAATAAATGAACAGATGAATAAATAAATAACAGAAATAAAAAAAAACAGACGTGACAATATCATACATAACTTTGCAGGGAGCTCGGCCTACGGCAGGAATCCACCACATCTATTGACTGTAACAGATCTACAGGACTCCACTGGATATACAGGACTCCACAGCATCTACAGGACTCCACTGGATCTACAGGACTCCACAGCATCTACAGGATTCCACCGGATCTATAGGACTCCACAACATCTACAGGACCCCACCGGGTCTACAGAACTCCACCGGTTCTACAGGACTCCTTCGGATCTACCTGAATCCACCGGATCTGCCGGACTCCACTGGATCTGCAGAACTCCACCGGTTCTACAAGACTCCACCGGATCTACCAGGGTTCACCTGCTCTACAGGACTCCACCGGATCTACGGGACTCCATCGGATCTGCAGGACTCCACCGGATCTACCAGGGTTCACCAGATCTACAGGACTGCACCGGATCTACGGGACTTCACCGGATCTTCAGGACTCCACCGGTTCTACAAGACTCCACCGGATCTACCAGGGTTTACCGGATCTACAGGACTCCATTGGATCTACGGGACTCCACTGGATCTGCAGGACTCCACCGGATCTACCAGGGTTCACCGGATCTACGGGACTCCACCAGATCTACAGGACTCCACCGGATCTACCAGGGTTCACCGAATCTATAGGACTCCACCGGATCTACGGGACTCCACCAGATCGATAGGACTCCACCGGATCTACGGGACTCCACCAGATCGATAGGACTCCACCGGATCTACGGGACTCCACCAGATCGATAGGACTCCACCGGATCTACGGGACTCCACCAGATCGATAGGACTCCACCGGATCTACCAGGGTTCACCGAATCTATAGGACTCCACCAGATCGATAGGACTCCACCAGATCGATAAGACTCCACCGGATCTACGGGACTCCACCAGATCGATAGGACTCCACCAGATCGATAGGACTCCACCGGATCTACGGGACTCCACCAGATCGATAGGACTCCACCGGATCTACGGGACTCCACCAGATCGATAGGACTCCACCGGATCTACGGGACTCCACCAGATCGATAGGACTCCACCGGATTTCCCAGGATTCACCGGATCTATAGGACTCCACCATATCTACGGGACTCCACCGGATCTACGGAACTCCACCGGATCGACAGGACTTCATCGGATCTGCAGGACTCTGCCGATCTATTGACAAGATATCACGATTTGCTTATTTTGGAAAATAAGGGATATTTGAAATTATATTTTATACTATACTAGGATGAAATCATATGAAATGCATTTGTCACCTCATCTATTAATTGGCGGCTCTCGAGAAAATTAATAACCGTAGTTATTTCTGTCACAAATAATTATCTTAAACGGGATAAAAGTAAAAAACACAATTAAATACATGTATAAATAATTGAATATTTAATAAGTTAATGAAGAGATAAAATAGATAAATAAATACGTTAATAATAAAATAAATCAGAGATCTGTGATTCAGAATAAAATGAAATAAAATAAATTAAAATAGAAAAATTGAATGGTTTGTCAGCAATAACCAATGCTTCTATCCCTGCGGACATTATCGCGCAGAACAGATGCAGTGGTGAAGGTCGATATTCAAGGAGGGCAGTAGTTAATTCCAAGGTCTAAATATACAGGTCAGACCGTTTGAATTCTTCTGCGCAGCTTCTGACGTCATTAGGCTGGGTCCATTTTCTCTTTGTGAAACACTGAAGAAAACTGTGAAACGCCAAGGAAGACAGGAACTATAATATTTTATATATTATATATATATATATCATATATATTATATATTCATATATATAGACAGGAACTATAATATTTTATATATATTTTATATAATATTTGTCAGAATATAACTAATTGCGTGGAGCGGTGCGAGCGAAGGCAACGTCTTTCCTATACGACGCACCAGCTTCAACTGACAGCTATAGGACCCGCCAACCCCACTTTGAACAGCCAGGTGACGTTCACGGGCCCGCTGCGCCAACTCCCTCGAAATTCGGTCGGAAGTGGTTAGACCTTATATTCTTAGATCTTGGTTAATTCCTTCCATACGATGATGCCTACGTAGGCGCCATGAGGCGCCAGTAGGTATATGAAGATCCTGGTGTCTTGATTATATTTATTTTGTAGTTGTAGCTGGGTGACCCCCATTTTCTGTGAACTGGCTTGATCATATTTTCTGTGGTTATTAATATTCAGTGAAAGAGGAGTAATACAGATGTAGCTTTATATTTTATAATGTGAGTATTGTGATGCATCATCGTACATCAGGCAGTTGATGCTGCCCGTGAGAATTGGACTTGTATTGAAGAGGTTAATGGAGTGATAAGCGATGTTACAATCGATTCACGAAGGCAGTGAAGACGTGCGAGAGTTGAAAGAGAAAACAAGATAACCAGATACAAATATATATATATATATATATATATATATATATATATATATATATATATATATATATATATACACACACACACACACACCTAGGTCTCCAACACTCGCCAACCGCCACTTGTGCACACGTTTGAGCCAAGGACATAAACCCACTTCGGGAATTGGTGTTTTATGTCCTGGGTTAATTCCCGAAATGGGTTTATGTTCTAGGCTCAAACATCTGCACAAGTGGCGGTTGGCGAGTGTTGGATTAAGAGACCAAAGTGTACATATACCCAAAGATCTGTTCCCCCTTCTAAGTGAGGCAGTCAGACAAGGCATGCACCCACCCAACATCCATCCGTTTCCCCTTTTTTGTCTTAGCTCCTTGTGGATGGGCTTACCAGACTGGGTCTTGTAAACGGGTCTCAAGGTCGGAGAATTCAAAAAATTCGGACCAACGAGGGGAGGAACACAAAGAACACAAGAAGGAAGTGCATAACAAACAAGAACAATTGAGGAATTGCAGCTGGCTGGAAAGGACGTTAGGGAGAGATAGGGGAAGGGAAGTAAAAGGGGAGGGCAGCGAGGCAAGGGAAAAAGAAAAATGAAGAGGGGAAGGTGGGGGAAATGGAGAAGACAAAGAAAAGGTCCCGTTTGTGGAAAACGAAGAGTTTCCAATGGGGTCCTGAGAAACAAGGGGGACTATTTTGGTAAAAAAAATAATAGGTACATATGATGTGTATATATATATATATATATATATATATATATATGTATATATATATATATATATATATATATTTATATATATGCATATACTTTATACATATATATATATATATATTGCTATGAAGGTAAGACAGATGAGTGGAAAAGGTGGTAGAGAAACGCAGGTTGGAGCGAGAACACTATATTCCTGACATTTCGACTACAAGTCTTCTTCAGAGTGAAGAAGACTTGTAGTCGAAATGTCAGGAATATCGTGTTCTTGCTCCAACCCACGTTTCTCTACCACATTTTCCACTCATTTACCTAGTTGTAATATACGGGAGGGGAGCTATGCTCGTGGTGACCCGTCTTTGTATCTCTCCGCATCAAGTTTTATCTTAAAATCTTGTATAGTGTTAGCACATACTGTTTTGTTGTCTAATTTGTTCCATGTATTTATCGCTCTGTGTGGGAAACTGTTCCTTTTCAAGTTTTTTCTATAACTATCCTTTTTCAATTTTTCTCCGTGTCCTCTTGTTTTACCATTGTCCCACATTAATAGGTCGTTCCTGTCTAAAACTTCCATTCCTTTCATTATTCTGTAGATAGTTAGCAAATCTCCTCTTTCTCTTCTTTGTTCCAGAGTTGGTAGGTTCAATTTGGATAGTCTTTGCTCATATGTTAGTTCGGCGAGTGTCGGTGCTAGTTTTGTTGTCGCTCTTTGTAATCTTTCTAGTTTCTTAATATTCTTTTTGGTACTGGGTGTCCAAAGTGATGCTGTGTACTCGAGTTTTGGTCTTATTAGTGCAGTATTTTCCTTATCATTTCTTCGTCCATATAGGTAAATGCCACTTTGATTGCTCTCAATAAGTTGTAGGTTTCTCCGAACATCTTGTTTATATGCTTATCTGGTTTCATGTCCTTTCCAATCATCACTCCAAGATCTTTTTCATAGTATGTTTTATTTATTTTTTCTTCCCCAATTCTGTAATCTTTTGATATTCTATTTTTACTCTTTCCAAATTCCATTATGCTGCATTTCTTAATATTGAATTTTACTTCCCACTTTTGAGTCCAATTCCATATTGTGTCCAGATCTTGTTGCAATGAGTTGCAGTCCTCTTCCGTTTTTACCTTCTTAAGTAATTTTGCATCATCTGCAAAAAAATTTATATAGCACTCCATGCCTTCATTCATGTCATTAATGTATACAGCGAACATGATCGGGGCCAGTACGGTTTTTATCATAACAGTCCCACCTCCTTGCCTCTCAGGAGCCCCATCAAGTGAAACAGCCTTGCTGTGAATGTGTTATGTCTTGCTGCATTGCTTCTGACCCAGGGCAGTGAACAGGATACAGGGATGACCTGTCATCCATGAGGAGTTAAGATGAGTGGGAGGAAAGGGTGGTGGGTGGGAGTGGGTTCTTGCTTTTTGACATGGCAACCTTCTAAATATGCAGAAAACCATCAAAGAAAATTAGTAACTCCGTGAGAGAGTGATCCACGTGCCGCCAGACCTTGACGTCGAGCTTAATCAACCGACCTGGGCTTCCCACACTGGCTGGTGGTAATTGGATTAGTCTCCCTCGACTATGCTAACTCAGAGGAAGATGAATCCAACTCACAGGAAACCCAGGTTGGCTGGTTGAGCACGAAATCAGAGTATGGAGTCCTGTGGCGCTTTGATCACTCTCCCATGGAGACAGACATTTTCAGGGTACAGAAGGGATACCTTTTGGGGAGCCTCTGTTTTCAGAAATCTTTGATGTGAAGTTAATGAAGTAGCTTTCGATCTTTGAGTAAATATGCTAGCAAGGGAACTACCACAGTGCCAGTCTCGGGGAGGATGAAGCAAACTTGATTCTGCTTTTAAGGCATAACCGAACACGTTCCTGACCAATAACTAATAATTACATTGACTATTTTGAAGGAGGGTTAGAAAAATGTTGGAACATTTACCGACAACCTGACTAACTGAGTATGTAGATCGTGATGAGAGCCTAGTTGTTAGTTCATACTTGATCTGTTTTCTGGCTCTCACCTTCAAAATAACCAAATCAAACGGGTTGTTTTCATTTAATTTGAACGTCTATGGTAGGAGTGGGCAACCCTTAGCACATGTGCCAAAACCTGGCACACTAACGACTATTTTACGGCATGTGAAACCCAGAGCTCACCTTAAAACAAACAACTAATAAACCTCCAGTTTCTTTTGTATGACCACTGGTAACTGCATACTACGCTGAATGGCAAATTGGAGCCCTACAAGGTGAAGGGAGCAGGCTTATACTTGTATGTAGGCCTATAATTTTACTCCATTGTTATACAAGAAAAAAATTGTATAAAAGATTTGGCTGATTTTGGCATCCATATTTAAAAAAGTTGCCCACCCCTAGTCTATGGTATAAGGGTGAGTGTGTGTATCAGACTCATGCTGGTTCCTCTTTGCATTTGTATGTGTGTGTGTAGGGGGCATATACATCAGGATATGCATGGCTGCACTTGAAACTGTCACCTTTGCCCTTATTATACACTTGGACTGTGGTGCTAGTAACAGTCACTGTTGGAAATAGTAGGGAGGTGTGGGATTCAAACCCACGACAAGGATGATGCAAGACGGGGCTGTTTTTGTGATTCTAGGGTGTGGGGTTGGAACAGGAGTGGGGTGTATTTTTATTTGAGCCTCATGTTCTAAGGTAAGGAGGGGGATGGCAAAATGTTCCAGTTGTTTGAGATGCCCTCGTGCCACTCTGTGAGGAAGTTACCGATTTAATGCCCTTTGTATAATGGACTACTTGTTCTACTGTCTCACCTGGGGATTTCAATTCTTCTTTGGGTGGCAAGAGGTGGGAGGGTGATGGATGCTGTCGCAGGTGGGGATTTAAGTAGAGATCGGTCTATAGTGAGAAGATGTGGAGGGCTAGCATGATTTGGGTCTGGTTGTGTATTGGAACAAGGGGAACTGAAGGGAGTGGGAGGTTGTGTGCTGAACCAATGTTTAGTTTGTGGCCTTCTTGGTGAGGCTGTTAGGGTGGGAATGTTGACAGGGAATCACACAGAAGTGGCAGACTTCAGTGCATCTATGTTATATGATTCCAGGTTCAACTATCATGGATCTCACTCAGACTATGGATTCTTGGACGCCGAGTTCCAATTTTCAAAGATAGAGGATTTCATGTTCTAAATGTTACATTGCAGGGTGAAGAGGATGTTACATGGACAGTTTGCATCTTTGGTTGGGTTTTAGCATGGAGAACTGCATGCAGAAACCAAACAGTGTACACATGTGTCTACTGGACAGCAACATCACTTCTTAGTGACCAAAGTGCTGGCAACTGAAACAGTGATATGGGTATGGTTAGTACTTCCTTATGTCCCAGCAACTTGAAAGTCAGGGTCATTCACAGGCCCATAGTCAGAACTTATGACTTGGGGGACTTCCTGCATATTTGGGGGGTGAAGGCTGAACATAATAAAAATAATTAATCTTATAATAGTACTTATGGAAACAGTAATGTAGCAGTGTTGTGACACCACTGCTGAACCATCAGACACTAACTGACTTTGATCATCAGTCAGGGCCAACAGTGTATTGGACATCATACATGGGTCATGCAGTTTGAGCATGTGCAGGTGGTGCCAAGTTGCAAGATAATATATTAAGGACATGTTTGCACCAAAGAATATTCTCAAAACTCATTGGTTTGCATTGAACTGCAAACTAACTTGCAGTTTTATTCCGACAATCAATATATATGAAAAATTACTGAAAAATACAAATATGTGAGCTTGAAAGTTTAGGGGGGGGCAACTGAAATTTTTTGGTGGGCTAAGCCTCTCCATACCACCCATGGCTATGGGCCTGGTTATTTAAAAACAAATACCAATCCAAGAAAACCCAAAAAGTCCTTACTTTTACTTAGATACTTCTTACATACTTGTCTTGCCACAGACACTTGATATATGGATCCTCTTGCTCTCCTAAACCCACATTGCTGTTCTCCAATCATTCCTAATTCTTTCAATCAACACATGTCCATACACCTTACTGACCACACAGAACACTTTTCCCTCCAGAACTATTACAATTAAATTTGTCTCTCTTCTCCATGTATAACTATATATAAAGTCTTCCAATCCACCAGGACTCTCTCTTCCCAAAGACACATATTAAACAATCCCACTAGTCACTCCACTGTTATTGCTCCATTCTTTGTCAGACCATTCCATGTGACATCAATCCAATCCAGGTGCCTCTACAGCTTTCATTTCTTTCAAAGCTACTTGTACCTCCTCTTTGGTAATAACTCTACCATTACCTCCTCTCCCATTACATTCACCTTCACCTGCCACTAGCTAAACTTCCTAGTTTTCTCTATATTCAGCAATTCCTTGAAAGAAAATACTCTTCCCATCTTTCGTCCACTAACAACTGTCTATCTGTTCCCTTTACTTGACTTGCCTCTCTGCACTCCTTTCTTTTCCTTCCGCATCATTAAAAAAAAAAAAAAAAAAAAAAAAAATATATATATATATATATATATATATATATACATATTAATAGATGCCAGGTATGATGGAGAAAGAAAAAAAAAAAAAAAAAAAAAAAAAAGTGAGGCTCCTTTACTGTATACATATGCCATAAATTGTATAAACACATGTAATTACCGAATTAAAGTATGCAGGAATGGAGCAACACTTGTTGGGTCCCATCTACTCTCCAATTTATCATACCCAGCCTCAAATTCAAGTCCCAACACAGTTCCAACTTAATCTATATCCTTGATTTCCAATTATCATAATTAGATTTGAATTCATGTATTGTTTGAGCTTGGGCTATACCACCTTCTAAGCTATTCCAAGTATTTATGGATCTACACGGAAAACTATTTCTTCACATTCTTTAGACATGTGGTTTTTCTTAATTTGTTCCCATGACCTCTTAAAGCCTTCCCATTGCATACATACAAGTGTACATATAAGTAACTTCAGCATATATCTACACAAATATTTATATATTGTAACATGAAGAATAATACAATAATAAGGACATTAAAAAGGCACATATATAAATATAAATACATTTATCAGCATAGAAAGTGGGTATATGTACATTAATATAACATCAATGCATGTGCACATACCATAGTGTGTATTCACACAATAAAGATATATGAATTGGATCAGTAATTTCAAATGCTGGGTAAAGTGGTAACCAATCAGTCAGTCAATCAATCCACTGCTCCTGGTCTCTCTTGCACAGAACCCATGGTTCCCTGGTAACTGGTGATTCCAGCCAACCAGGTACCTGGTAACTGCAGCATTATATAAAAATAAGACACTCTCAGATGAGACTGTAAAATGCCATTTATTTAATCATCAAAGGTGAATAAAGGTGAAAAAAGGGGGAAAAAAAAAAAATAAATAAAAAAGTTACTAGAAAAATGTGTCATCAATGTACCAACAACATAAGTCCTACCCAAAAAATGTGTAAAATTAGATCAAGAAACTGATGAGGCAGTGTAAAAACCAGTACTGTACACTGTAGTTGTGCAAAGTACGAGACAAAACCAAAGGGCTTCATAACAAAAACCCAAAACACAGCGAGATATCAAATTAAATACCATCATGGCTAAAGAAATAAAGAGGCAAATGGATTTCAAACCAAAGGCTGGGGGTAATGACCTGGATAAAACCATTAATATTACAGGGAAATATGTTTAATGTTGGAAATTATGATATAGAATTGTTTAATATCATAAACTACTAAGGACACTAAAACTGTTGGCTTTACATACGGTGATGCCTGAGGTTAGAAGTAAAATTAAACAAAAATATTGATAATACTGACCAACTAAGTTCATATACCTGGCCTACTCAATATGTACTGTACCTACAGATAACTTTCACTGAACATAAACAATGCAACTTGAATTGGTAGGATATGTAAGTGACAGCCACTAAAAACGTTGCAGCGCAAATCCAAATTGCATTAGCTAGCTTCAGGAAGGAACATTATCACAGATCTGGCTTTAGAGGAAATAAGGTTCAATTGGCTTGTATATGGAGAACAGCATCATTATTATTCCTTTCAGTAATTTTGACAGGCAAAGGTGGACACAGTACTGTAAGTGCACTGTATAAGACTGGTGCTACATAGGAAAAGTCTGTGTGATATTGATGGTACAATACACAAGTTGTGCTACATCTTATACAAACTAATTAAATTTATCCTTTCACTGCTTTTTACGACTTTAGTCATCTATTCTAGCTGACCTTGTAATACTGTTTAGCTGAGAGAGAACCCTTTCCCCTTGCAGTAAAAAGATCAAAAACTATCTCAAGCCCAAATCAATGTAACCTTTCACTGTTTTTCATGACTTCAGTTGCTTATTCTAGCCATTACCAACCAATTTCATTCAGCTGAGGGAAACTATCTTCATGGTGAAAGGGTAACATATATTAAATCTATCTTAATTAACCCTTTCACTTTCAGACAATGTTAATCAATTGAGAGAACAAGTCTCTCAAGCAGAAGGATTAAAAAAGAGGAGAAGACTTAATTAAAATCAACTAAAGTCAAGCTTTAATCACTGTGACTAGTGTAAGGAACATAACTGTATAAGAAGGCTAACAAGATAAAACAAAATTGAGACATGACTATTTCTGTATGAAATGAATATGCTGAAGCGATAGGTTATTACACCAAATATCTACAGATAATATTATCAACAACCATATCACTAAAAAAGGAAATGTCTTTGATTACATAATGTCTACATCCATACAGAAATTAAGCAGAAAATCCATACAGAAATTAAGCAGAAAATTAATACCTGAAAGTGTCAAGACAAGTAAAAACATTTCAAACAACCTTACAACTATAAAAAAAGAAGGCCTCTTCTACACCTGCAAGATAAGACTGGACAATTCTTTTATCCAACTCTACCTTTATTCACTGTTTAGTTCCCAAAACACTCTGGGTAAAGATGTCAAATTATATCAGTTGTCATCTGCATCATTAGAAAACTAATCAAAATGACCATAATCATTATAATAAAAAGAAATTATGTGAATAAAAACAAAACCTTCAGAACCACCAGAGGTCATATATGGCCTGATCTGTGGGTAATGCTGTGACTTGATACACAACCCAACTCCTTGCCCACCCTAGCTGGAATATTAGACTGCAGTTCTATGATGCCTTTCAGCCCATGGAAGGGGACTCAACCTTGAACTGAGAGTTAGCAATTGAGCACAGTACCACTACACCAGTGCGTGTATGAGTATGGTGGTCCTGCAATATGAACAACAAAGCTGCCCATTTTCAAAACCCATCAACACCCTCACCCCCATCAGGCGCAGCCTTGAGGTGCTGACACTCAGAATTTGGACTGGACCAAAGATCTCTCTTTCAACTTTAACTCCATTTCTTACATTTTTTTTCACACATGGAAAACTGACCACCAACAACTGTCCTCCTCCCCCTACCACTTTCAGCCAGTCACATAGAAACATTACCACACTAGTACAACACAGACTACATTCCAAAGTTTCTTCCCAGGGAGATCTGTAGGAGGTTCTGAGGACCATTGCCAACTACTGTGGGACTGCAATTTTTCGACATAGTGAAATTCAAGGCAACAATTAATCATATATATATATACATGGTGGGATGCCCATATACAATTGGTTCACTGTGCCAACAATTTTTCTGAAGAAAAGTGAATTTGTATAACAAGCTGAAATTCAAACAACAGTCCACAAGCAAACTTGACTAATTCAGTTACCATATTGTACTCAATTTGTGCTATAGGTTGTAAATTAACTCACAAACTTCCATGGGTTACCCTGAAAAGAATATCTTTTGCTAAAAACAAAACCATGGCCTGACAATTACTCATTCAATTAACATGCAATTCAGTTAACAAACAAAGCTCCAGAACAAATGGTCACATGTAAAGACCCAAGTGTAAATACACATATAAATAGAAATGTATATGTACACAACCCAAAGATCTTATACATTAACAATACTGAATATATCCTTTGTAGATAAAGGCTTCATAAATATCTATGTTGTTAAAATTCTATGTAAAAAAGTAAAGATGTATGGTTCTTGGCTCAAATCCCGAGCTAATGACATATTTTGTCATGGATGATTTACCCTAAGTGAATTTTAATCCTTAACCCTACCAAATCCTAACTAGTATCACAAACTTAACATCTACACCACAAAGAATCACAGGAACTGAACATATACCTAGGTTATAAAAGGACTATTTACAAATATATATTTTTCATTACTTTTCATATCAATGCAGGTGGATCATCAAAGGGTTCTGTTTCTTCTTCTTTGACATGACATTCCTCATAGTCATTAAAGTACTGTTCTAGCCTATGTTTTTGTGAGTTTGTTTCTTTCTTTGTGGACTGCGAACTGATTTCATTAAAGTCACGATTGATTGTACAGTCCCTTGAGAAATCTTCTTCCTCATCAATGTAAAGTCGATGAGCCATAGAGTCATCATCATCGTCATCATCGTCATCAAGATCATCAGCTTCTTCAACTTCATTACTAAAGTTTTCCATTTGATCAGAAATTTCAAAGTTATGACTAACAAACTCTAAACGGGCAACCTGAGTTGAATTCAGACTTTTCCTCCTTCGACAACTGATATACGGCCACTGTCCTGAACTCCTACTGGCTGAAGAACTTGCTGGTAAAGACAAAAGTCTGACAGCAACTGAGGAAAGTGGAGAACTGGTACACAAACCTGTCCACCAGGCAGTTGCTGTCCAAGTTGCACATCCAATTTTTTTCACAGCTGCCCAGTACACTGGGCTTTTAAACCTCCCAGCCTTGGCAAGGTAGTTGGCTACCTCAGCTACAATGGTTCCGGTGTCAAATGCCCCACCAGCTGCTCGCATAGCAATCTCTTCTATAGCTTCTTCCTTTTCTTCACATGTTAACAGTTCCCCACAAAATCGTGGATCAAGGAGATAAGCTGCTTTGTGTGTCTTACTGAGGATGACCTTGTACCTAGAAGATAGCGTCTGAAGGAGAAGTTCTTGCTCTTCACTACAAAGTCCCATTTCAGCTAAGTTGTTTGTGATTTCTTTCTCAAGTTTCCGGTAAAAATTAATATACTGACTCATTAATGTGGTTTCTCCTTCTAACATCACCATAACTGAAACAACGGGTTTCAAAACTGAGATGGCTCTTTCATTTTGTTTCCAGAAGGCCCCAGAGACATCTTTGATATCTTCAATAACTTTCCGATGACTATGGAGGGTCTTCACTACACACTCATCATTCACTGCTGTTTGCAGAATATCTTTGTTTTGCTGAAGGCTCTCTAACATATTCAGAGTACTTCCCCACTTATGTTTAGAAGACAGACATAAATTTTCTTTGATATATTTTTCATCCTTGATTCTTCTGAAAACCCTTGCTGGTGTATGCTTTTGCTTAAAAACCCTAACAATATATTTTACACTTGCAATATGATTTGAAATTGAAGGTATTTTTTCAAGATCTTTACAAAGGAGTTGTAGATTATGTGCTGCACATCTGTAGAAAACTATATCTTTATATTTTTTCTTTAAGATTTTCTGAGATTTGATTATGTTTTTGGCACTATCTGTCACTACCCCAAGAATTCTTCCACTTCCAAGTTCTTCTATGACTCCCTCAAATTCTTTCACTATATTTTCAACTGATAAGAGATTTTCATTTCCACCTTTTATTAATTTATAATACAATGGTTCTGGAGTTGAGAGGGAAATACGAGGCAGATTATCTGCTGTAAGACATGACCAGCCAGATGATAAAATAACAATGTTCTGACATTCAGATACTCGTTTATCCACTTTCCTTTTCGCTTCGTCATATATTCTATCCAACAGATATCCTGTCAAGAGATGCTTGCTTGGAATTTGGAGGGATGGCTTTAAGGAGTTAACAAAATCCTTGAAGTGAATATTTTCTATCAAAGACAAGGGAGAGTTGGATGTAAAAATTGCTCTTGCTATTTTCAGCTGCAAGTTCAATTGTTCATTTACTTCCTCATCTCCATGAGAATTATTTGTTCTCTGATTCTGCCATTCTGCTTCTTTGCCACCGTGATGCCATCTTTGCCCAATTCCGTCATTGTTCCACTGCTGCCGTTTCCATTCCTCATAATGTTCCTTGCGAGTTTTATCTTCACTAAGATGATTTATTTCTGCTGGGATGGTTGCTGATGGCCCATGCCCTAGTTTCTGTTAAGAAAGACATATACAGTGTCAGTAAACATTAACAAAAGTGAAACTTCACATACCTGATACATCTATTTCAACAAAATTTCAAATTACAATGTATCTCATGGCTTATGTCTTACTTGCTGTAATTTATGCTTAACTCAAGGGACCTTTTATATCAAGCTATATCAGGAGCAATATCATGAAAATTTGTTTAACTTGAATTTTTTATTTACCACCTCATATTATCATAGGTACACACTATCACCGGACATATTCAATAGATGAATTCAATAAACTTTAATAATACAGACTAACATGACTTAGATGTAAAAAAAAAAAAAAAAAAAAAAAAAAAAAATAGAAATTGTCTGACCTACATGCATCTATGTATAATCACTATTCATATCCAAAATAATTTATTTTTACCTTTTGGTCATTCAGTTACACTACAATTTCACTGAAAGGTTTCCCACAGTTAGTGGGGTATTGGCTGCTCCCCGTCTGGGGTATTGGCTGCTTGTTATTGTGGCAAAGTAGCATGCAGTCGATACTTTAGGGTCTATATGGGGCGCCCCTACGGACCAGAGCCACACATAATTTTGTCTATGATAGAGGAAAACTCTGTACATAGAGAAATAATGACACTTTTATACTACGACTGTCCCTCCGTTATGCTGTCCCCCAACCCCTTGTTGCTGTCCTGTACCCTTTCTCTGAGTATTCTTTTTCTGTGGTGGGGGAAAAGAATACTGCCACCAAGTATTCCCACTTGGATCGTACGAGGCAAGAAGAAAGGGATGGGGATTGAGACTAGGCATCCTTCTCCTTGTAGCCCCACAGGGCACATTCCTAAAAGTAAAAGCAAAGGCATAAGATGGTCTGGAAGTTCTCGGACCAGCACCCTAAGGTTTGGGTCTTTTAATGTGCGTGGATGTGGTACAGATGAGAGTAAAAGGGAAGAGATAGGTAGTATGTTTGTGAGAAGAAAGATGGATGTGTTGGCTTTGAGTGAAACTAAGCTGAAAGGGAAGGGCGATTGTAAGTTTGGGAGTGTAAGTGGGAGGTTATCAGGAGTGAAGAGAGGGAGAGGGAGGGAAGGGGTGGCTATACTAGTAAGTGAAGAGATAGGTAAACGTGTAGTGGAGTGGAAGGAGGTTTCCTCAAAGATAATGTGGATGAAGGTGAAACTGGGAAAGGAGATGTGGGTTTTTGTAAGTGCATATGGGCCTGGCAGTGAGAAGAGTGTAGAAGAAAGGGAGGCCTTTTGGATAGATTTAAATGAGTGCATAGAGGGTTTAGGGAGAAGTGTAAATGTAATAGTACTGGGAGACCTTAATGCTAAGGTAGGAAAGGATCCAATTGATGGAGTGGTTGGGAAATGTGGAGTTCCAGGAAAAAATCGCAGTGGAGAGTTGATGGTGGAAATGTGTCTAGAGAGTTGATGATAGCAAATACAGTGTTTCGGAAGAAAGTCAAGCATAAGTACACATGGGAGAGGGTGGTGGAGGGAAGGGTGGGAGATAGAGCTTTAATGGACTATGTAGTGGTAAATAGGATTATGATAGGAAGAGTTAAGGATGTACATGTGCTAAGGGGAGAGGGTGGGGGAATATCAGATCATTTTCTGGTGGAAGGTAAGTTGAGAGTGGAGGATAGATGGAGAAAGAGGAAAGGGACAAAAGGTAGGGAAGTGCTTAGAGTGAACTCTTTCAATGAAGAGGAAAAGGAGAAGGAGTACAAGAAGAAGCTGAAGGAGGAGTGGGAGGGAGTGAAGGATAGAGTAGAGGTGGGTGTGGAGGAGGAATGGGGATGGTTCAAGGAGGGAGTCACAAAGTGTGCAAAGATGGTGTGTGGAACAAGAAGGACAGGAGGAAATAGAAGGAAGGGTAGTGAATGGTGGGATGAGGAAACAAAGAAGGTTGTAGAAGAGAAGAAGCGAGCTTACACAGATTGGTTACAAAATAGGACGAGGGATATGAGAGGTACAAAGAAAAGAAAAGAGAAGTAAAGAAAAAGGTAAAGGAGGCAAAGAGGAGAGCAGATGTGAAATGGGGTAAGAGTATGACAGAAAATTTTGAAAGTAATAAAAAGATACTTTGGAAAGAAATTAAGAGAGGAAGAGAAGGCGAATCAAGTAGAGAAGAAAGGGTAAAAGGTGCAGATGGAGAGATGATAATGGAGGAGAAGGCAGTAAGGGGAAGATGGGCAGAATATTTTAGGGAGTTGCTAAATGTGAAGGAGGATAGGGAGGGAAAGATAGCTGCAGTGGGAAATGCTAAGAAAATGAGTGATGAGTGAGGAAAATGTAGGAGAAATAAGGAAGGATGAAGTGAAGGCAGCAGTTAAGATGATGAAAGTAGGTAAGGCACCTGGTCTGGATGGATGCCATGCAGAATGTCTTAAAAAAGGAGGCACAGTGATGGTGGACTGGTTGGTGAGGTTATTTAATGTTTGCTGGAGAGAAGGTAGTGCCGGAGGGCTGGAGGAGTGCTTGTATAGTTCCACTTTACAAGGGAAAAGGGGGACAATTGTGAATGTAGTAGTTTCAGAGGGATTAGCTTGTTAAGTGTAGTTGGGAAGGCTTATGGGAGGATCTTGATTGAGAGGATTAGGAGAGGAACAGAGGGAGTAATTGGTGAGGAACAGTGTGGATTTAGGACAGGTAGAGATTGTGTAGATCAGATTTTTGTGGTAAGACAGATATGTGAGAAAGCTATAGGAAAGGGGAAGGATGTTTTTTGGGCCTTTATGGATCTGGAAAAGGCTTACGACAGGGCAGACAGAAAGGCACTGTGGGAGGTTATGCGGAGCTGTCAAGAATTTTTATGAGAGTAGTAGAGGTTGTGTCAGGATTAGAAATGGAGAGAGTGAGTGGTTTGAGGTAAAGGTGGGACTTCGTCAGGGATGCGTTATGTCACCCTGGCTGTTCAACTTATACATGGATGGGGTAGTGCGAGAGGTAAATGCAAGGGTAGTGGGTCAGGGATTGGAGATGGTTAAAGAAAATGGAGAAAAGTGGGAGGTGAGCCAGCTGTTGTTTGCGGACGACACTGCGCTTGTGGCAGGATCGGAGGAGGGATTGAGGAAGTTGGTGACAGAGTTTGGGAGAATGTGTGATAGAAGAAAGCTGAAGATAAATGTGGGCAAAAGTAAGGTGATGAGATGTACAAGGGGTGAAAGTGGCAGTAATCTGGAAGTGAGCATTAAGGGAGAGCAACTGGAGGAAGTGGATAGTTTTAGATACTTGGGTGCAAATGTGGCAGGAAAAGGTGGAGTAAAGGTGGAGGTAGAATGTAGATTGAGAGAAGCGAGTAAATACCTTGGTGGATTAAAAAGTGTAATGAGAAATAGAAATTTGGGAATGGATGCTAAGAGGAGCCTGTATGAAGGAGTGATTGTGCCAACAGCACTGTATGGAGCAGAAACATGGAACATAAGAGAGGAAGAGAAAAGGAGCTTGAATGTGTTTGAGATGAAGTGTCTGAGAAGTATGATGGGGGTTACTAGGCTGGATAGAGTGAGAAATGAGGAGGTGAGGAGGAGAACAGGGGTGGAAAGGGAGTTGGGAGATAGGGTTGATGAGAGTATTGGGATGGTTTGGACACATGGAAAGAATGAGTGAAGAAAGACTAGTAAAGGAGGTATGGAAGGCAGATGTGGAGGGAGTGAACATGAGGGGACGTCCTAGGATGAGATGGATGGATGGAGTGAAGGGGGCTTTGGGGAAGAGGGGAATGTCTGTTGAGGAAGGACGGGAGAGGACAGAAGACAGGGGTGAATGGAGAATGGTTGTATATGGAAGATGTTGTGATGCATGAGGTGGAATGGACGGGGGGATGGGGGGTGAGGTAGTGTGTGTGAGCAAAATTTTGACGCAGCCCGAAGGGATTTCTCCCCGTCTTCTCCTTTATATGGGGGGACGGAGAGGGGGGGTCGCCGATTTAATGAAGCGGCCTTGCTGTGGATGTGCTGTGTCTTGCGACACTGCTTCTGACCCAGGGCAGTGGACAAGGTGCAGGGGTGACCCGTCATCTAGGAGGTGCTAAGATGGGAGGGAGGGTGGAGGGGTGTGGAGTGTTTTCAGGGATGGAATGGGTGGGAATGATTTTATGCCTTTTCCTTTTTGGCTACCTCCCTTGTAAGGGGGAAAAGCCTTGGTATATGTATGTATGTATGTACGTTCATGTATTATAATTTACAAAATTAATATTTAATTTTCTAATGCTATATCGCATACATGTGCACAACTAAAATAATACCAATCCTCTGTCCCCTTCTAGGCCTCTCCAATCCATCCCTGGCATCAACTTGTTACTTGGACTATCCAAATTGAGGGTCTCACTAATTACCAACAAAACCAACAAAACCCAAACAAGGATGGTTTTTGCTCAAAGGCACAATTCTATATATATGGTTGCATTATTTGACATATTTTCGTTAAAATGTGTGACTTACATATAACTTGATCAAAGAGAAGTCACATTTCTAGCCTCTGCAAAATTACCCACCACGGCTACGCATACCGCCCAACTCCCTAAATACCGACAAAACCCGAACAAGGATGGTTTTTGCACAAATACACAATTTTATACAAAAAATTAGCATATGGTTGCATTATTTGACCTATTTTCTTTGTAATGTGTGAATTCCATGTAATATGATCAAAGAGAAGTTACGTTTTTATCCTCTGCAAAATTACCGACAACAGCTACGATTCATCCAGCCTGCCATCTATGATCACTGGTGGTATAGATCAAACTACACACTACTATGTTTCTTACTATTGTGTTATTAGTGTAATAGATTGCATATAGTTGAATTACTTCAACTATTTTCTTTAAAATGTGTGATTTTCATGTAATTTGACCAAAGAGAAGTTATGTTTTAGCCTCTGCAAAATGACTGACCACAGCTACGAATACCGTAACAAATTAGCATATGGTTGCATTATTTGACCTATTTCCTTTAGGATGTGTAATTCCCATGTAATTTGATCAAAGAGAAGTTATGTTTTTATCCTCTGCAAAATTACCGACCACAGCTATGAATACTGTCTGACTCATTAATAGCCGACCAATGTCGACCAAACCCGAACAAGGACGGTTTTTGCTCACATGCACGATTTTATATAAAAAATTAGCATATGGTTGCTATTTGACCCATTTTCTTTAAAATGTGTGATTTCCATGTAATATGATCAAAGAGAAGTTACGTTTTTATCCTCTGCAAAATTACCGACATCTATGATTTGTCCAGTCTGACATACTATGATCACTGGTGGTATGGATCAAACTAAACTCTATTAACTTTCTTACTGTTGTGTTATTAGTGTAATAGATTGCATATAGATAAATTATTTCAATTATTTTCTTTAAAATGTGTGATTTTCATGTAATTTGACCAAAGAAAAGTTATGTTTTAGCCTCTGCAAAATGACCGACCACAGCTACGAATACCGTAACAAATTAGTATATGGTTGCATTATTTGAACTATTTTCTTTAAAATGTGAGATTTTCATGTAATTTGATGAAAGATAAGTTACATTTTTATCCTCTGCAATATTATCGACCACAGCTACGATTCGTCCAGCCCGCCATCTATGATCATTGGTGGTATGGATCAAACTTCACACATTTTTAAGAAAATAGTTCAAGTAATTCAACTATATGCAATCTATTACACTAATAACACAATAATAAGGAACTTGATAAAGTGTTGTTTGATCCATACCACCAGTGATCATAGATGGTGGGCTGGACGAATTGTAGCTGTGGTCGGTAATTTTGCAGAGGATAAAAACGTAACTTCTCTTTGATCAAATTACATGAAAATCACAACTTGTAAAGAAAATAGTTCAAATAATTCAAGTATATGCAGTCTATTACACTAATAACACAATAGTATTTCTTAATAGAGTGAAGTTTGATCCATACCACCAGTGATCATAGATATGGCGGGCTGGACGGTATTCGTAGCTGTGGTTGGTAATTTTGCAGAGGATAAAAACATAACTTCTCTTTGGTCAAATTACATGAAAATCACACATTTTAAAGAAAATAGTTCAAATAATGCAACCATATGCTAATTTGTTATGGTAATTTTATAGAAGCTAAAAACATAATTTCTCTTTGGTCAAATTACATGAAAATCACCCAGTTTTAAGAAAATAGTTCAAGTAATCCAATTATATGCAATCTATTACACTAATAACACAATAGTATGAAACTTAATAAAGTGTAGTTTGATCCATACCACCAGTGATCATAGATGGCGGGCTGGACGAATCGTAGCTGTGGTCAGTAATTTTGCGGAGGATAAAAACATAACTTCTCTTTGATCAAATTACATGGAAATCACACATTACAAAGAAAATAGGTCAAATAATGCAACCATATTCTAGTTTTTTATATGAAATTGTGCATTTAAGCAAAAACCGTCCTTGTTTGGGTTTTGTCGATATTTAGTGAGTCAGATGGTATGCGTAGCTGTGGTGGGTAATTTTGCAGAGGCTAGAAATGCGACTTCTCTTCGATCAAATTACATGTATGTCATACATTTTAAAGAAAATATGTCAAATAATGCAACCATATATATATAGAATTATCATATTATGCATTTGAGCAAAAACTGTCCTTGTTTGGGTTTTGTCAGTAATTAGTGAGACCCTTTTGAACCTTTATCAACTTTCCCATAGCATGTCATGGTGTTTCACTTTACCAGTTTAGTATTTAAGTATTCTCTTACCTCTCCTTCCATCAGCTGAAAAGACAATGGAACCGAGGACTGAGCAGACGTCGCGGGTTGGGATTGCTGCACTGGAGAGAATGGTGTCCACTGGAGAGCTTGGACGGGAAAAGTAGGTTTGACGGTTCGTATAATATTGTTAACTTTCCTTCTGGGCATAGGTGGTGGCAACACTCCATTCTGACAAATACTTTCCTTTACATGATTTGGACAGCCCTCACACTTCAGCAGGTGCCTCATCATACGATGTGCATTAGTGTAATACACAGCGCCGCAATACCTACAAGTTCCAGTCACCTTACTCCCTTCTCTCTTTCTTAAAAAATGACTCCATACTATACTCAAAGGTCGCATTTTGTGTTCTATTTGATATTTTCTCACATCAACCCTTATTACTTCCCTCAGTCTGCAGACTGCAGCGTCTGTTATTTGTTGACATTTCTTGCACGCATGTTGTCGTCTTGAATTAAACTGTCGTATGGGAGGTGTATTCGTTAAAGTCGTAGACTACAATGTTTTTGGGAATAATTAATTTTAACGAGACATGAAGGTGGTTAGCCAGTCATGTCACTTGTGGTGCACTTATCAATAATTAATATGTACTTCAGCAATTTATATTGAAATAGATATAGCCTTGTTAAGGACTTAGGATTCTTATTGACAATCACAATGTTGCTTATTTTATAAATCCATAAGAAATTATCTTTGGTATACAGAGTTGTGCTTCATCACCCATAATTCACATTTTTTTTTATCACAGAAGACAGTGAAACAATGAATTATTCAATGAACAATGAAAAAAATATAAAACAAAGAGTAGAAGTTAGGAAATTTGATCTGGAAAAGTAATCCATTAACTTGTTTCACAGAAGAGTAATAGGAAGTTTGTAAAATGTTGGAGGAATTAGAGAAAGAATCTTGAAATGGATGAATGATTGCCTGAAGGACACATGAAAACTGTAATGGAAGATGAGAGGTAAATAATAAACTAGTCACTAGTGGGGTTGCCACAGGGCTCGATGCTGGCACCTGCACTGTTCTTAATGCACTTTTAACATTAGTAATGTGGTTGGAATAAGTAGGAAGTGGGTAAAACTAATAGTAAATCTCATTATTTGATACAGGAGGGCAGCATAAGGTTATGGCAACAAATTGAAAAAAGATTACACGCTTGAAGGATAACAATAAAGAATTTTCTGTACATGGGTAAACTCATGGAATAGCCTATAAGAAGAAATAGTCCAAGATTAAAACCATAAACAAATATAGAGTTAAGTTAGACTGATGGAGAAAAAAAATGACAGCATCCAACAAAGGGAGCTCTTTTCCTGAATATTACAAATAGATCAATGTAATATTGTGGTGGTAGAGATGGATATTACTGGCACTGCTACCTTGTTTACCTTGTTGAAGTTCTAGGTGACCTTACCACGGCCAGTCTGGGGATCCTCCGCTTCCACACCTCTGCTCACACTATTACTGTTATTACTGCTATTTCTACTACTATCTCCACCAATATTACTTTAGTTACTACTACTTCTAGTTCTACTACTATGGGAGGTGTGCCATCTTTACAATTTTTATACAGTGTATTTTGATAATTTTGTATATGATTGCAAAAAAAAAAATTAATAGGATAAATAAAGAGATATCAGTACTTACACTTCACCAAGTAAGTAAACCAAATCAACTGAAAGACAAAACATTTCTGCATGCCAGACTCCCCTGATATCCATCCTTCTGAATCCTCTCTCCACTGAAAAGACAGTCCAGCTGGCCAATCTATGATGCGGCTACCATCCAGCCCTTCCAAGCTACCAGAAGAGGCTGGATGATAGCATTACAGACAACTGCCCAGGATGTAATACTTCAGCTCATACTATAGAACACATTATGGAAGACTGCAGTGCACACAGTCACACATGCCAACAACACAATACAGACGCTCCTCTACTTACGTTCATTCGTTTTACGTTTTTACATTTGAACTGACTGTAAAAAAAAAAAAAAAAAATTGTAAAAAAAATTTTGAGTGAATTTTTTAGTTTAGCACGCTCTCCGTAGTTCAAACGATACTTACGCATGATGCTGCATCCATTGCTTACATGGTACAAACGACAGACTGAACGTGCCTTGCCTCCTCCTCCTCCTCCACCATCTCAATTTATGTTGCTTGAATTCAATTTATTTGAAATTAATGTTATTATTTTACAATGTTTTGTGTATAATTAATGATTTAGGGGTGTTTTATAAGATACGATAATAGAATTTACGGATGTATAGTACAGTAACAACTTACGTTCATTTTCAACTTACGTTCGGCCGTTCGGAACGTAACTAAAACGTAAGTTGAGGAGCGTCTGTATACACTCTATAAAGAATTTGTGGGAAAACCCCACTCCAGCCAAATCTCTCTCCTTTACTGTTATTGTCATTTTCTCAAGTCTGTCATAGTGTTCTTTATTGTCTAAACCATAGAGTACAATTTTATCTAGTCATTTTCGTTCTTTCAGTAAATCCAGAAAGTAGACATTTAAACACTCGTGATATATGGGTCTCTTTAGATATAAACAACTCATGTTTGCAGTGAAATGTGCTCACGAGATATACTATTATATCTTGTAACAGATATTGAAGGACTGTAATATTCTATAGATAAGTTGTATGCTGGCAGGGCTAATAACAAAAGCTAAAAAAAAAAATATTACTACAGGAATGATAGCATGTGTATGGTCTGATGCTTTGCCGACATGTAATGCCATTAGAAATTGAATAAGTATATATTCAATTTACGAGTGGTTTTGCTGTGTCTTGTTACATTGCTTCTGACCCAAGTAGTAGGTGGGGGAAAGCAACAATTCCTCATCTACAAAAAGCTAAGATATAAGGGACAATGAATGGATATGGGATGGGATAATGGTGAGTGTATCCCTGGACTGGGCCACCCTCTTATATGGGGGAAAGGACCTTTTGGTTTATGTATGTATGAGTATATATGAGCCAGTGGTTTTACTCCTACACAGAGCAAATGGGCTAGTACGATCACCCTTGAAGTAGATGTTAGGCACCATCATCATATGGGGAGGGAGGGTGTAGTGTGAATAAAAATGTCCATTGATAAGAACATGGTTGAAAAATAAAGAACAAGGCAATACAGTCAAAATCCATCAACTTGAAGACTATAAACAATTATTCTTAACTTGGATTTAAAGTGTGGATATGAAAACTGATCTTGGGTATATGGGTAAGCTTAAAGAAATACATATGATAGCATAAATTAAACTTTATTTGTCTCAAACATTTGTCCTATATACACATTGCAATAGTTCTACTGAAAATTACAAAATATTTGGATATTCATTCATCACTAGCTGGTACAAACCAATAACTTGACAAAATAGTGCAAAATATGTTATGAACAAAACAGCTCATTGTATAAAACCTTACATTTAGATACAAGCATGTCATTATATAGCTTACATACAAATAAAACCAGATATATAGATTGGTACAGTGTGTCCCAAAAGTCACAAGTTTCTCTTTCTTCTCTGGTATCAGGACCATCAAAGTGTGGTGAAGTATATTCAAGACCTTGGTTTCTGAGAATTTTGTAGTGGTGCAGGGCATCTGCATCATGCCACCAGTGCTCACAAAAGAGCAGCATTGCAAAATCACTGCCTGGCAGGAAGTGTTTTGCTTCATGACCATTCAGTGGAAGTTTTGCAATACATGTGGTTCTTACTATGTACCTTCACATGTCACCATCAGAGCTACTCATGCAAAGTTCATGGAAACTGGTTCCATTCTGGATTGAAGGAGCAGCAGGCTATGTACTACTGGCCATAAGGAGAATAAAGAAACGTTTGCAGAAGCCTTTTGCGCTGAGCCAAACCTAGTCCTTCCTGTGAGTGGCATTGGAACTCCAAATTAGCAATTCTTGTATTGAAAGAATGCTATGTGGGTCAATCATTCTCTTCCAGTACTGACCACAAATGGTGCAAAAGTTGGTGTCAGAAGAATTTGATGCTCCTGTCAAAATGTGTGAAGCTCTCTTTGACCACTACCAGACTGACCCATCCATCCTTGACTGCACATGGTTTAGTGATAAATCCATCTTCCATATTTCCAGTCAAGTCAGATAGTACAGTTGTAGACTTTGGGGTACATCCAATCTCATGGTAATCTTGGAACACAAGCAAGATTCACCTAAGTTGGTTGTTTGGTGTACCACTTCAGTGTTGGGTTGATTGGCCAATTTTTCTTCAAAGATCTGGAAACTTAATGACTGTCACGGGAAAGAATTACAACATTTTGTTGTACCCCTTCTCCAGCAAAAATGTGGGTTTGATGAAACCATCTTCCAGCATGATGGGGTGCCAGCACAAAGCTGACTTCTCAAATAACACATTCCCTGATCCTTGGATCAACTGCTTAGGTCCTTTTTCTTGGGCCCCAAGGTCCCCAGATCTCACTCACTTTTATTTTTTCTTGTGGGGATACCTCAAGAGTAAGGTTTATTCAATGAAGCCTCGCTCCTTGGTTGACCTTGAAGGGAGAATCACAGGCAATAATGGGCATTGAGGAAAAGATGTTGGGGAATATGTGATATGGTGGCTGAAGATTCTGGACAATAAAGGCAAGCATGTGGAAGTGTACAAGTGATTTGAACCTGACAAGTAAATTCTCAGTGTGCCATTTCAACATTGTAAAAATGTCATGTCTCTCAGTTTCATGTATGATTTTTTTTTTTTAAAATGTTCAAAATTTGTAAGTGACTTTTGGGACACAAATAAACATTCTTCTTTGTGTCCTTAAATTATGGTATTTCACTTTCTCCCTGTACAAAGTAATATGAAAAATTAACACTTAATTTGATATCACTCTTATCACAGAAATGATAGTATGTAACGGCTTCATTTTTTTTTCAACTTAATGTTATTCACTTAGCAACAATTAATGGTATTCTAAAATGAAGAATGCCATATCTTGTCCTTATTTAGTGGATATGCATTGTGCTCATAAATATTATATACAATTATTTCTATATACAAATGCCTCAATCCCACTTATTATAGAGAAGATAGTTATGGTTACAAAAAGCATGATCAGTTATTGTTAGCTCTCTTCCATGGAAAGCTTACTTATTGTTAACGTATCAGCATAATAGTGACTGTCATACTGGTACAGTAAACATGCAAAAGAAGACCTACCTTTCAGAATACATATGTAAAAGCTAATAAATCTTAAAAGATGGAGTCTAATAGATGCACTATATTACCCTGACCAAAAATGTCTACCAACATTTTCCCTTAGATGAAAGCAATGAATTATTTGTCATGAGAAAGAACTTGAATTATTCTCTCTATGAAAGATGATTATTGTTAGATTACAAAAATTGTCATGTTACATACATATACATATACCAAAGGCTTTTTCCCCCCATACAAAGGAGGTAGCCTAAAAAAAGGCATAAAATATACCCCCACCCATTCCATTCCCATATACTCCACTCCCATCCACCCCCCTACCTCCCTCTTATCTTGGCTCCTGGATGATGGAATGAATCATCCCTGCATCTCGCCCACTGCCCTGGGTCAGAAATAGTGTCGCAAAACACAGCACATCCACAGCAAGGCCACTTCATTAAATTGGCGACCCCCCTCTCCGTTATGCATAATATATTCAGTATTCATTTCTTCACACACAGTGACACATTATATTAATAATCACTGTTTACATATAGGAATAATGATAAAACATTTGTTCCAAGTACTTCTTCCTACAATATCAGCTTCAGTATTATATTTCTTTGGCATACACTTAACATGTCTTTTTTCTATTTTATTTATTTAGTTTGATTTATTTATTTGTTTATTATTATTTTTTTTTTACAAAAATTTTCCTCAGAATCAATGCTGATTGCAAATAAAGATGTGCTTTATTGTTACTTGTATTATCTGTGAAAATTCTCTAAAGAGAATCAAAACAAGATAACACATACTTTTTACAAACAAAAGTTCATATAGTAATATCAGGTCTTCAGAAACAAAGCCTTGAAGACTTATTCAAAGGTATTGATGCAAGTCCAACTTCTAGGCACTATGTAGTCCAAGAAGGAATCCTGTAAAATGGAATAAATACTTATTTAAAAAAGAATAGTGCAAATGTGTTGATTATCACTGCTCAGCTAAATACAAATGTATATTTATGTATAACATGATCAGTAAAAGCACTCAGTCGCTCTGTTGCCTTGGCATATGCAAACACAAAACTTGTGGCCCCCCAGGTATTTGACCACATTCATGGGTTGGCCTCTAAATCACTTTGTGTTGCTGTATGAATTGCTTGAATTTGGGGCAGTGAAAAATGACATGTTTCGTGTCATATGTATGAAACCTGCATTTGAGGCATACAGTATATGTTTCCTGGCCATTGGGAATATTGACAACCTGCATGCAATGGGCTTGAGATAGACATCACAGAAAAAAATATCTCTGCTGTCTGTGTTCAGAACCCATAAATACCCTCATTTCCATCTAAAAGTGTAGCACCCAGCACTTGGTCACATTCTTAGACCCAAGATCTTTCTCTTATCAACTATATTTCCTCCACCTTCTCCCATAAGGAGAGCCAACAACTGGTGACTGCTCATCTCTTACTATAAGCTAGACATTTACAAATAGTTCCACATTGATATTGGTCATGGAAGCAAAATAAGAAATACCACATGTTAAAAGTATGTAAAGAAATATATATACAGTGAAACCTCTCATTAACGGATGTTAATTAGCTGTTTGCGGTGTTTTCGCTGTGTTTTCAGTGTTTTTGTGTGGTTCTTGGGTGGCATAGTAATTGCACGCACTAAACAACAGCACCAAAAACACCGAAAACACAGCAAACACAGCTAATTAACGTCCGTTAATGAGAGGTCTCACTGTACATACATATACCAAAGGCTTTTTCCCCCTTACAAGGGAGGTAGCCAAAAAGAAAAAGGCACAACAACCACTCCAACCCATTCCATCCTGAATACACTCCATTCCCCTTCACCCTCTGTCATCCCTGCATCTTGTCCACTGCCTTGGGTCAGAAGCAGTGTCGCAAGACACAGCACATCCACAGCAAGGCCGCTTCATTTAATCGGCGACTCCCTCTTTCCATCCCCTCATGCAGAAAAGGAGAAGACGGGGAGAAATCCCTTTGGGCTGCGTCAAATTTTTCTCACACATACTACCTCACCCCTTATCCCCCCACCCATCCCACCTCATGCATCACAACATCATCCATATATATGTGGAATAGCTTAGAAGGTGATATAGCCCAAACTCAAACAATACATGAGTTCAAATCTAAACATGACAATTGGAAATCATGTATATAAATTAAGTTGGAACTGTACATAGATTTGAGGCTAGGTGTGATAGAAAATTAGAGAATAGGTGATGGGAACAAACAAGTGTTGCTCCTTTCCTATACACTACAGTTAGGTAAATACATCACAGACAGTAGTCTAATGTTTCTTCACAGAGAATTCTATAGGAGAGCATGAGAACTGTTACCCACCATTGTGGAGCCATGTGTTTTTGTCTTAATACTGGGTGGTGACTTGAATACAGATAGGGTGTTGTTGTTGTCGTTTCCTAGACTGTCTGGCCAAGTAGTCCTGTCACTCTAAGGAATGCCTAAATGGAACAGGGTTTTCCCACAAATCCCTTATAGAATGTATAATGTGTTGTTGGTGTGCATGATTGTGTACAATGCTGTCTTCCATAATGTGTTGTATAGTATGGGATGAAGTGTTGGAACTAGCCTCTTCTGGTAGCTTGGAAAGGCTGAATGGTGGCTGCACCACAGTCTGGCTAAGTGGACTCTGTCCTTTCCATGGAGAGAGTATTCAGGGGGATGGATATCAGGGGGTCTGGCATACATACATACATATACCAAGGCTTTTTCCCCCTTCCAAGGGAGGTAGCCAAAAAGGGAAAGGCATAAAAACACTCCCACCCATTTCATCCCTAAATACACTCCACACCCCTCCCACCCTTCCTCTCATCTGAGCACCTCCTGGATGACGGGTCATCCCTGCACCCTGCCCACCGCCCTGGGTCAGAAGCAGTGTCGCAAGACACAGTACATCCACAGCAAGGCCGCTTCATTTAATCGGCAACCCCCCTCTCCGTCCCCCTTTGCATATAAGGCGAGGACGGGGAGAAATCCCTTTGGGCTGCGTCAAAATTTACTCACACATACTACCCCACCCCACCCCCCGCCCATTCCTCCTCATGCAGTCACAACATCATCCATATACAACCATTCTCCACTCACCTCTGTTTTCCGTCCTCTCCCTTCCTTCCTCAACAGACATTCCCCTCTTCCCCAAAGCCCCCTTCACCCCATCCATCCACCTCATCCTAGGACGTCCCCTCATGTTCACTCCCTCCACATCTGCCTTCCATACCTCTTTTATTAGTCTTTCTTCACTCATTCTTTCCATGTGTCCAAACCATCCTAATATTCTTTCATCAACCCTATCTCCCAGCTCCTTTTTCACCCCTGTTCTCCTCCTCACCTCCTCATTTCTCACTCTATCTAGCCTAGTAACCCCCACCATACTTCTCAGACACCTCATCTCAAACACATTCAAACTCCTTCTCTCTTCTTCTCTTATGTTCCACGTTTCTGCCCCATACAGTGCTGTTGGCACAATCACTCCTTCATACAGTCTCCTCTTCGCATCCATTCCCAAATTTCTATTCCTCATTACACTCTTTAAACCACCAAGGCATACAGTAATATATCGTCTTTCAGTTTTTTGGTGAAGCAGTGAACAATATGATTATGGATATGCTTTTAGAGGCTGATGTCTGATGGTTGTGGAGGAAGAGAAGATAGTATTTGTGTGTAATATCAGATACTATCACCCAAACCACACAAGAATTACACCAACTCATAAGTATGGTGGGGGTTACTAGGCTAGATAGAGTGAGAAATGAGGAGGTGAGGAGGAGAACAGGGGTGAAAAAGGAGCTGGGAGATAGGGTTGATGAAAGAATATTAGGATGGTTTGGACACATGGAAAGAATGAGTGAAGAAAGACTAGTAAAAGAGGTATGGAAGGCAGATGTGGAGGGAGTGAACATGAGGGGACGTCCTAGGATGAGGTGGATGGATGGGGTGAAGGGGGCTTTGGGGAAGAGGGGAATGTCTGTTGAGGAAGGAAGGGAGAGGACGGAAGACAGAGGTGAGTGGAGAATGGTTGTATATGGATGATGCTGTGATTGGATGAGGGGGGTGAGGTAGTATGTGTGAGCAAATTTTGACGCAGCCCGAAGGGATTTCTCCCCGTCCTCTCCTTATATGCAAGGGGGGACGGAGAGGGGGGGTCGCCGATTAAATGAAGCGGCCTTGCTGTGGATGTGCTGTGTCTTGCGGCACTGCTTCTGACCCAGGGCGGTGGGCAAGGTGCAGGGATGACCCGTCATCCAGGAGGTGCTCAGATGAGTGGGAGGGTGGGAGGGGTGTGGAGTGTATTTAGGGGTGAAATGGGTTGGAGTGTTTTTATGCCTTTCCCTTTTTGGCTACCTCCCTTGAAAGGGGGAAAAAGCCTTGGTATATGTATGTATGTATGTATCTGTATATCATAGACAGGTTGGTATTATTCTTGTGTGGCTTAGATAAATATGGTGTAGATATCCACATCATTTTCTGCATTCATGGTTGTTTTTGTAAATTTTTAAACCTGCATCTGTACTTAAGCAATTTTGTATAGAATGCTGTCAGTAATATACTACCTATTATTGTAGCTGTAACCAAAAGAGCCTGTAACTGAAAGATGGACAGCTCTCACTTTTCCATGAAAGAATAAAGATAGCATATTGGCCACCTGGTGACTAGCAGGTCTGTGTCATCCATGATATTGCAGTAAAGACACTCAAGATCCCCCTGCTCACCCACTGAAAAATAATATGTGAAAGTAATCATGTCTTGAAATATTTCTAAGGCTATGAAAAACAAAAATTAAAAACTTACATATACAGGTGGACAGTTGATCCTAGCATACCACTCGATACTATAGAGACACATAAGAAGTCCTGTGCCAAGGAACAGTGTCACCCAAAGGAATACATTGAACTTTCGTTCTTTGCTGTTCACAAACATGAAGCCAACTGTAAATGTAAAGATGAAAAATATTAAAGCACTTACTCTTAGTGAAACCTGTGGGCATGTACAACCTGAGGCAATGATTGATTGATTCTTCAAATATTGAGCATGATTAATATTTTACTCAGTTATTATTTCACAATTCTGTCCCCTAAATCAATATGATTTTCGACATAAGTGATGGTAAAATATTCATTGCTTCCATTAGGCTGTTACTAAACTTTAGAAATCAAGATTTTTACACTACTGAGGAACAAAGTTATAAACCATACCTCCAAAGCCACCAAACATAACAAGTAGAACAGGATAAAAGAATCTGAAGGCCAAGGCAAGGATGTACTCATGAACAATTGATGAGATGAAGAACACGACCATCATTGGCAGCCAACGCCCACGAGAGCAGGAATTACTCTGTAAATCCTGTCAACAATTTAAGTCATTACTTACTCAAATATATAATACCAGAATAATGCAGAATATCTAAATTCTGATTTTCGACACTGATCAAAATTTTTGGGCAGTATAAAAATATTAATTATTTTTCTTCTTTTCTTTCTGTACTTCAAAACATGTTTGTTTTGAATTCTTAATACCCTGAATGTAGATCACCTTTCCAATTGCATGGGTTTCTGGGACTTAGGCCCCTACCTATAATCTATTACTACTAAAATCACAAAGACTGTCTATTTCAGATGCTCACATACAGAAGTTATATCATGATAATTGTTTCAAGTTTGACTGGAAATCCACAACAGTCATCAGGTTTTCTTCCTGGGAAGAAATGTTGGACTTCTATATATTTTGTATTACCTTGTACCGATTATTGACTATAATTTTTATGCACTCAACATTTCAAGGCCTTTAATAACAAACCTAATGACCAGAATTGTTGTATAAATACCAGAGTAGAGATGACAAATCCTGCCTCACATATCCCTGGTCAGACTCTCCGTTCTTACCCCCTATCCCCAACCCTATTGAAATTGAGAAGTCATTAGGACATTGCCTTCCTGGAGCTCACACCATGGTCTAGAACAACTTTTCAACCTAAACACAAACTCCAGTGAACACCTCCATAAGAGTTCCCCTCTAATATAATTAATAAATAACCTTCCCAGACATTAAAGTATGCTTACCCTCACTCCATTTGTAAACAACATGGGAATCCATTTGTAACCTCCTCCCCAACCACTTCCTAATAAAGATAGCCATAGAACTTAGGGGGGGGGGGATAATAATAAAACCCACCCACACATTTCCTCTAGAGTGGAGATTTGTCAGAGATGTAGACAAATGATGTGTGGCTCTGGTCTGTACTGGTGTTTCCAAAATCTCTAGTATTGACTGTATTTACCTAACTGTAGTATACAGAAAGGAGCAACACTAGTGGGGTCCTGTCAGTACCCCAGTATAGAGTGCTGTTGGCAAAGTATGAAAATAAACATGACTAAAATGTAATACTCTCACCTGCCACTCTGCAACCTCTTTGTAAACATATTCATACAGCCAGTCGTGTACCACGCAGTTCCAGGTTCGGTAGAAACGTGCATATGAAGTTGAATTCCACCAATCCTGTTCAGTAAAATGTTTATTAAAACTGAAGTGGTCATTAGATTCAACATATTTTATTACACAGATTACCTAAATAAATTTGTAATTAATAACTAATGTTCCTATATCAAAACATAATGTATTGCAAATTACTAGGGTTTACTTAGTACATATTCAACCACAACTTATGTTATTAGCTATACACTCAAAGTAGTGCAATGATACAGTATTCCTGAAACACTAGGCTTTTTCTATAATAGAAAAAAGCTTACCTTATAGAACATTCTGTCTGCAAATCTTAGCATTTCTCCAAAGGCATTCATCCAGGCATGCAGAACTGAGAAGAATGCACACAGAAGAACTAGTGATCCAGGGAACATGCATGAAAACACACCCACCATCAAGTTTTTCTATTGGAATAATAAGCCATACATAAACAATTAATAGGATTGAATAAAAGTGGCTGTGCCCATCTACTTGCTCTATGTAAATACAATATATTTAAGATATTTTCAGATTTGGGTGAAACAAATGAAAAATCAATTTTCAAGCAAATGCAACTAACCCCAGTAAATGGTTCCTGCCCAAAACGGCGAAAGACAGGTACACAAAACCGCACAAAGATGAAATGAGTGTAGAAAAGACAGCCAATGACATGCCCAAGGTCATGCACAACTTTTCTCCAGTTGCAAGACTCATTCCTGAAATTGATTACAAATCATAGAACAGGGAAAAATAAAAATAAAAAATATTTTTTTAATCACTGTTTAAAGTAAACACACCTACCTTGGGTATTGGTCTCTGTAAACCAATGTTGGAACAAAGAGGAAATAAAGATAATGAGAAAAGTCAGGGCAGAGAATATCCTTTTGGTCCTGCGATGCATCATCATCCTTTTTGTATGACATAGGTCGACCAATGTTGCTTCTCACGAAAGCCCAAGTCTTCATGAACATGCGAACCTGAAACATTAATGAAGCATAATTGATACTTTTTTTGGTACTACTTATCTGTGTATATAAAAGCAACTGCAATGTTTCTTTGTATATACATATGAAAATAAAAGGACAGATAAAGAAAGGAATAGAATTTTAATTATGAAGAGCAATAGTACCGAGGAAAAAGCAAGAAAACCAACTATGGTCATCAGCCCTCTCACAGAAGGCTCTGGGAATGAACACTGGAGTTTGATCTGTTGTATTAGGGTCTATTTCTGTTGTCAGTTAGCAAAAAGGAAGTAGCTGCTGGCTTTCAGCTCTCCTTGTGTAAAGAAGTGGGAGGAGTGGGGATATACAATGTTGATAAATATATATATATATATATCTTGTGGCCTTGTCCAAAGTCCAAGTGCCCTGATGGATGGTAGGGAGATAATTCTCTCCAATGTTCATCTCAAAGGACCACCACAAGGAGATACCTAATGTTGGCCCAACACAGAGAAGATAAGTCATTTGTCAAGGTACTTTGTAATCCAGTTCTGTGGAAATTGCAGCATATTTGAGGGTTTGGAGGTATTTTACTTGATTGAATAAAGAAATGACAAGTGAATGCATGAATATGAGATTCGGAAATGGAAAGAACTCCATACAAGGAGAATGATCATTGAAAGAAGGGAAGTTTAAGGTGAAGTCACAAATAAGTCTGACTGTGCATCATAAAGAAATAGGAATTATAATGTCTTGAGACCAAGTGATCATAAATGGTAATAGAGTGCAGAAAAACACAAACCTGTTCACACAAAACAATGATGGAGGAGGCAGGTGGAAGGTTGTGATAAAGTAAGCTCTGAAGAGGCAGTGCCAAAAATAGTGACAAGTATCCCATGAACAGGATTCCACCGCCTGTATCATACACTCCTGCAGAAACAAAAGACAACTATTACTTGCAGTGCAATAAATATAGCCCCACACCATACACACATATGCATGTATATCCCTATCCCACACAAAGGCCTACACTTATTAATATATTTTACTTACTAAAGAACCCAGTATTATTGATTTAAAATGAACATGCCTCATAGGGAAAATTGATCATGTGGCAATTGAATTTCAGTGGGTACATGGAGATATTGAACCAAGAAACAATTTATACAAAGTTTATACAGTTCTAAGACAAATTGCCAAGTTTTTAAGATTTTTTTTTGTAGAAGCAGACTGGAAGGAATTCATGAATACTACAAGAATCGAGGAAAAATGGGAAATCTTTAAACTTCAACCACTTAAGTGTGAATGAATACATGCCAAGGAGTAGAGGAAAACAAACCGAATAAAAGATTGGCCTAAAAAAATTTAGCTTAAAAAAAAAAAAAAAAAAGTGTCAAGGTCAGCACTTACGTGGTAGATTATGTCGGTTGTGTGCCCAGTGGTGGAAGGTAAGGTAGACGACACAGGATGTGGACATGAACATGGCCACCCAGATGACAATGACACGGTCCAGCCCGCTGAAGGCCCATGATATAAGTGACAAGTCCAGACTCAGGCTACAAAACAAAAGAGCAACTTCTGTTACCATAGTTGCCTCAATACTTAAAGGCAGCAACAGAAAAGTGGATAAGAGGAGAAGGGAGGATTGCTAAAGCAGAAGGAACGAAAAGAAAAGGACAGGAGGGAGATGAAAATGAATAAATGAATGAAAATTTGATAAAAGACTAGATGTTAAACAGAGGTGGAAGAACAGTTACCTTCCTGTCTGGACAATTTCATCGAGGATCTTGTTGAAGAACAGCAGGATGAGGATGGCCACAAATATATTGTAAATGCTGTCAATGTGGTTGACGGTGAGCAGTTCAGTGAGGAGTGAAGGTCGTGCCACAAAGACACGGCTTGGCAGCTTCCCATCCTTCTTCCTGCAGGCAAGATTGTGCATTATTTTGAGGACGAAGACCCTGGTGCTTGTATTAAATGTCACTCCTATATGTTTGGTCTTATGTTGGCTGCATATTTTATGCAGTCAATATTTTAGGGACTTTAGTGACATTCCTATGGACCAAGTCACTCAGTATTCCTTTATGACTGGAGGCTCAAAAAGTAAATAAAATGAATAAATAAATAAATGAATAAAATAAAAATAAATCTATTATCCCTCCATTCTGCTACCTTCCTTAAACCTTTCCTCTATGACTCCACCTCTTTCGTGCAATATTGTTCCCATGGATAGGAGAATTGGTTATTGGTAATGAAATACTAATGTATGTCTGGGTGTTCTTACAGTCCATTTTCCATAATATCATGGAAAGTGAGAGAATAAAGAGATAGATACTGAAATAGTAAATGAGACTGAGAGGGTGATAGTCACAGGGAATGAGAGTAAACAAGCAAGAGAGAAAGATATACTATATATATAGAGAGAGAGGGCAAGGATGAAGAGGAAATGGAAAGAATGAAGGGGTGGGAGGAATGAATGAATAATACAGTACTTCAGAGATCTTGCAGTTCACCCCAGGTAGGTACAAAAAGAAAAAAAGATGTCAGTTGCTGAAAGTAAATACTTTCATCAGTCCATCAATCACTCAGTTAGAAACATATGCCTGGGGGGGTTGGGTGTTGCTTCACTCACACTACATTGCCATGGCTTCCCATAGTGTGCATCCATGTGCAACAACTGAATTTCAACCTTTTCCTAAACATGTAAACTGATTGGTTCTTGAAAATGTCTTGTGGAAATTTCATTCAGGATGTTTCCTATTGTACAACTACACAAGTCAGAATTTTATCTACTTTTCTATGAATTTTAAATACACCAAGGGTTCTCTCCCCCTTACATGGGAGGTAGCTATAGTCAAAGACATAAATCCACTTCCACCCATTTCATCCTCACATACTCCTCTCCCATTCACTACCCCTCCCTCCCTCATTTCTTGGTTCCTCCTGGATGACTGGTCATCCCTGCATCCAAGTTCGAACTGTGGTTACGAGAACGATTGACGCCCATTATGACTAATTTTCCTGTGTCTCAGTTCTTGGAAATGCGCAACATTTTGTCCATGAGACCGACGGGGTTCCCGAGAGAAGAAGCAGAGTCCTCGAACTCGATGCTCGTAACTTCGAAGGCGAACAGACGGGATCAACTTAACCTTGGTGTCAGGACGGGATTAACGTAACCTTGGCGTCAGATAGGATTAACTCAGTTTCTTTAAACGCGAAGGGAAGAGAGAGAGATGGCAATGCAGTACTAATGAGAAAAAATAGTTATCCCACGAAGAAAAAATATATAAATAAATAAAAATAGAACTCTTAAATTACTGTTTATCATATCGTGACAAAGGAAACAGGACAATGCAATACTAATGAGAAAGAATCGGTTATCCCAGAAAGAAAAAATAAATAGATAAATAAAAACTGAACTCTAATTTATTAATTGTTCATTATAACGTGACAAAGGAAACGTGAAATTTACCCTTTCGATGTGCTGTGCGATCTGGTCAGGGCCGACGTGAGTGTGGGCGACGACGTGGTGGTGAGGTGCTCCAGGAGTGGCAGGTTCTCCTCCGTCCACTCGCGCATCCGCTTCTCCACCACGCCCGCCATGGTGGCCCCGAGGTCTTTCTCTAAACCCTAAAGAGAGAGAGAGACAAAATCACTACCAGGGGACACAAAGCATACAATGTTATCAACGCTAGCTATTGCGCAGGGAATTCAGAGTTATGAGCTAAAGTTACACTGTGTATTCATATTTATGTATGTATATATATATATATATATATATGTATATATATATATATATAAATATATATATATGTGTGTGTGTGTGTGTGTGTACGTGCAATTAAACAGATATATCTTGACCTTTTGGTATTTAACGTACAAGATATACATAACCCTTTGTCCATTCTGAAGGCCTACTAAAGAATTCTGTCCACAATATTTTTCTATATATTTTCATATTATATATATATATATATATATATATATATCCATATGTATATATAATAATAATGATAGTAATAAAAATTAAAAATGGCGAGCCCTGCGGAGGGGGGAGGGGGGGAGGGCAAGACTCAGCCTACTCAACCTTATGCATAACACGACCTTGAGTGTCGAAGAATCCCAAGTGTTCTCACTTCAGTGTGTGTGTGTGTGTATGATTCATCACCACGGTCTTGGACCACATGCTGGGCACGTGATCAATGACTATAATTACCCTCCCGGACGAAAGCTTGGAATTTGTGTGCGGCCCAATCTATGGGTAATGCTATAACCTCACACACACAAAATCCCTTGCCCACCATAGTTGGAGTTCCGGCTCTTAGTGTATCGATACTGAAATGTTCAGCCCTGGGCGAGACTCGAACTCAGGTCGCTGAATTAACAGTCGAGCGCGGTACCACCACACCATCGACCCGCTCAGCGCATGCGTGTATGCGCGTGCCTGAGAACAAGTGTGCGCAGGTGAGGACACCTGCTCTTGAAGAAGACCTCTTCTTTCTCTTCCTCCTCTTCTTCCTTCTCCTCCCCCTCTTATTCCTCTTCCTCCTCTTCTTTCTTCTTCCTCCTCCTCCTCTTTCTTCTCCCTCCTCCTCCTCCTTTTCTTCTTCCTTCTCCTCCTCCTCCTCCTTTTCTTCTTCCTCCTCCTCCTCCTCTTTCTTCTCCCTCCTCCTCCTCCTCTTTCTTCTCCCTCCTCCTCCTCCTCTTTCTTCTCCCTCCTCCTCCTCCTTTTCTTCTTCTTCTTCTTCCTCCTCCTCCTTTTCTTCTTTCTCCTCCTCCTCTTCTTCCTTCTCGCTTCCATACCTCTACACCGACCCCTATCTTAGCCGTATAAAATCTCTGGCGCCAACTAGATTAAACACAAAAGCAGAGCATAGACGGGAAAGGGTCAACCTGGATCGCGTTGAGACATGAACGATTAAAGGCGTTTCTTTTAGATAAACGTTCCTTGTATCTTCCTAAAATATTCCTCTACCTTTCCAAATCACTATGATGTGCCTTGGTCTGGGTCCGGAGACTAGACGCCGATCCCTCGGGGTTGCATCTCCGTTTGGAAATTATCATATTTTATTTATCAATTATTTTATTTGTCTATTTATTTATCTTTTCATCTTCATTTCATTTCATTTATTCATTTATCTACTTACTTATTTTACTCCGTATTCTTTTATTTTCAATTTATTTTTTGGGTGGGAGGAGTTGAATGTCTGGGTAAGACTAGAAGGTCCAGTTCAGCGGTCCATGTTGGAAAGTGAGCCGTGGGCGGTTACCTTGGGGTTGCGGGTTCCCTAAGTAAATTAACGAGGCACGAGAGCACCTCCTCTCCTCCCCCACCAAGGCGCCACATCCATCACACGCACCGCTCTTCCCCCCCGCCCCTCTCCCCCACCTTGTGTGTTTATTATAAGTAATTTGCTTAAGGATGCTCCCTGGCCGAGAGGATTGGAGCGTCGAGGTGACGGCGGTTCGAAACCTAGCGCTAGCGAGTTGGACCAAGGATATGGTTCACTAAATTCCACGCCACGTCCTCTGTAAAGGGGCACCGTCCTAGCACTTCTGACATGGGGCGATCCGTGACGTTAGACCGACTCATCAATTTGCTTCAGTCGACTTGATTAATTTAATCCAACTGTATCAACTTCTGCGTCTCGCTGCATTGCTTCTGATCCGAGCAGTGTGGCGGGGTCGTGGGGGGACCCTTCAATCCACGTTAAGTTAAATGAGAGGGGCAAAGAATGTTTTTTTTTTATGGGTCTATGCTTTGACTTGGCCAACCCCCCTTACAAGGGGGAAAGGCTGTTGTGGTAATGTATATATGTGTAAGTACGTGTGTATATGCATGCATGTATGTTTGCATGTGTGTAGTATGCATGAATGCCTGTATATACTGTATGTTTACATGTGTGTATATATGTGTATATTTATGTATATATGTGTATGTATTCATATATGTGTGTATGCATGCATGCATGTATGCACGTATGTATGCACGGGTGTATGTATGTATGTATGCACGTATGAATGTATGTGTATGTATGCACGTATCTATATATGTATGCATATATATACGTACCTGTGTATGTGTGCATAATGTACTCGTGTGTATACATGAATGCATGTATGTATAAACCAGTTTTACTGTTCAGAAGAGACGGTTTAAGTTTCAGGGTTAGGGAGCTCGGTCGTGTTACGAACAGAGTTAAAGTCTGGCGAAGGCAGAAAGGAGAGATCGATAGCACTCCCGCTAGTGACTGAGTCATCGGTTCTAGGTTTAGGCAACTACTCCTGTGAGCTACAGCTCGTGACATTTGAAAGCTCTAGAGAACTTCTTACTTATTCATTCATCGTTATTGCGTATTCGCGTATTTGGGAACGCTATCTGCGAACAGAAATAGTAATTAATTGATAGTTTAAGCTTTTGTTAGTTCGTATGGTAATGAAAAACTAGAAATGGGAAAATCATGAAGCATTACTTATCATTAACGTGTATTATTATTTTTTCTGTTAAAACAGTAACACCTATGCCTTACCTCTCCCTTCCTTGCTCAACAGACATTCCCCTTTCACTCAAGGTTCCTTTCACCTCATCCATCCCTCTGTCGATCTTCCCTTCAAATTCACACCATCCACCTCTGTCTTCCACACTAATTTTGTTAGTCTTTCTTCATTCATTCATTCCATATGCTTAAACCATCCCAGTATTCTTTCATCAACCGTATTTGTCAGCTCCCTTTCCACCCGTACTCTCCTCCTCACTTTGTCATTTCTCATACTATCCATCCTCGTAACCCCGCTCTACTTCTCAAACACTTCACCTCAAACATATTCAAATTTCTCTTTTCTGCCTCCTTTGAATTCCAAGTCCCTGTCCCATACAGCGTACTTGTAGTAGGCACAATCACCCCTTCAACATCTTTCCCAAGACATCTACTTGTATCCTCACTTTATAGTCCACCTCTACCCTCACTCCTCCATTCTCTGCTGCATGTGACCCCAATTACTTAAAATTATCCACATCCTCTCACCTCTCTCCTTTAAGACTTAACTCAAACTCACTGCCACTCTCACCCCTTGTATACCTATCATCACGTTGTTTTTACCCACGTTTACTTTCAACTTTCTCATGTAACACGGCTTCACAAAATCCACTTTTTACCACTACTAATACTTCGTTCTCCTGTTAAATTCCTTAAATCTCTCCTGGAACGTCTTTTGGAGTCCACTTCTTTGGGTGTGACATTTTTACGAAAGGACAGAAACGTTGGTTATTGCTGACAAAATAACAATCCTCTTTCAGTCGAGGAATAGACTGGAATAGACATAGTAAACCATGTAGTGAGTGCTGAAACAATAATTGGTTGTTTTAAGAGAAGATTAGATAACTTTATGGATGGGGATGATAGGTGGTAATGGACATGGAACTGTCTGGTGTAGGCCTTATGGTCTTTGCAGTCTCTTCCATCCTTATGTTCTTACGACTCCTGGGGAACCGACCAGAGAGGAGGTGCTTCGGCAAAGGCCCCAGAAAGATCTCTCCACGACCTCTGCACGAAACTATTTCTGGCTAAAACTCTTCGAGCGATAACAGAGCGTGCGTGTATCTTCCCGATTGTATCTAACTGAATTTACCTACTTGGAGGATTCAGCAAAGGAACAACGCTCACAGGATCCTATCTTCTGATCTCCAGTGATCATACTTAGCTTCTAGTTCATGTATGGTTCTAACTTTGTGTATGTGTGTATTTACCTAGTTGTATTTTACGGGAAGGGGAGCTATGCTCGTAGTGCCCCGTCTTCATATCTCGTTTTATCTAGACTGTTTTTAAATTTGTGTATTGTTTTTGCACACACCACTTTCTCATCTAACTTGTTCCAAACGTCTATTACTCTGTGAGGAAAGCTGTTCTTTTTCGAGTCTCTTCTATAACTGTCTTGATTTTCTTTCCGTGTCCTCTTGCATCTCTACTATCCCATTTTATTAGATCCTATCAATAGTTTCTATGCCTTTCATGATTCTATAAATAGCTACCAAGTCTCCTCTCTCTCTTCTTTGCTCTAATGTCTGTAGCTCAAGTTTTGCTAGTCTCTCTTCATATGATAGCTCTGAGAGTGTTGGTGCCAATTTCGTAATTGCTCTTTGCATTCTTTCAAGTTTTGTTATACATTTTTTTGTACTTGGTGACCACGTCGTCGCTGCATACTCCAATCTTGGTCTTATCAAAGTGACTAGTATTTTCTTCACCATTTCTTCGTCCAGGTATGTAAATGCAACTTTGATTGTCCTTATTAAATTATCAGTTTTTCAAAAAAAAATTGTTTATATGTTTCTCAGGGGACATATTTTTCATAATAATGACTCCCAGGTCCTTCTCATTTTCTACTTTTTTAATTTCTTTTTCTCCCAATTTATATGATGCCACTATTCTTTTTGTTTTTTTTTGCTTCTTCCAAATTCCATTATACTACACTTCTTAATATTGAATTCCATCTCCCACTTTCTACTCCATTCCCATAATTTATTGAGATCACTCATAATCTTCAGTGTTCACTTTTTTCAACAATTTTGCATCATCCGCAAAGAAGCTCATATAACTTTCAATTCCTTTATCCATATCATTAATATATATAGCAAGCATTATTGGGGCCAGAACTGTTCCTTGTGTGAACTCCACTTATCACTTCATCCCAATTAGAGAGTTTGTCTCTTATCACCACTCTCATTTTTCTTTCATGCAAGAAGTCTTCCACCCATTTCAGCAGTTTGCCCTGTATTCCTTCTGTAGTTTCTAATTTCTTTAGCAACTTCTTATGTGGCACCTTATCAAAAGATTTTTTCAGGTCTAGAAATGCACAATCAGCCCATCCATCTCTTTCTTGTATTACATCTATTAGCCTTGAATAGAAACACATTAAGTTTGTGACGCATGATCGTCCTTGTCTAAATCCAAATTGCCTTGGATTTAGTACTTTTTTTCAAATGCCTTACCCATCTACTTTTGATAATTCTTTCACAAATTTTTGCTGTCGTACTTGTAAGAGAGACAGATCTATAGTTAGTAGGGTCTTCCTTGTTTTCCCTTTATATATTGGTACTATATTTGCTCTTTTCCAATCTTCTGGAACTTTTCCTTCTTTCAATGAACTGTTTATTAGACTATGTATTTTGTCTGTTAGTTCATTCCTGCATTCTCTCAAAATCCAGTTTGCCATTTCATCTGGTCCATGCGATTTTCTGACATCGAAATTACTCAAGTGTTTCATTATTTCATTCCTAGATACTTCTATCTCTTTCATAGGGGGGACTTTCTCCTCCCACTCGATATCTCCAGGTTGTATGTTCTCCTTCGTAAACACCGATTTAAAATGCTTGTTCATGATTTCTGCCATTTCTATTTCCTCTGTGTATTCAACTCCTTTTCGTAGTTTCTCTAATTCTTGTTTGTTTTTCAGTTTGTTGTTTACAAATCTATGAAATAGATTTGGTTGATCTTTACATTTCTCTATGACATCTTTTTCGTATTTTCTTTTTTCTTCTCTGCACACTTGTACATATTCATTTCTATAACTAGTATATGTTTTCTATTTTTCAGGTCTTTTGTCTTTTTACCATTTTATCCTAGCTTTATCCCTTTTGTCTTTTAACTCCCTACATCTTTTGTTGTACCAACACTTTACATATTCTTTTTCTTGCTTTTGTCTTGGGACATACTTTTCCACTCCTTTTTTATAAATTTTTGTCAAAATATTCCATTTCTCTTCTAATGTTGTTTCCTCCTTGTGTATTCTTTCCCAGTCTGCTTTTTGAAAGAATTCTCTTACTTTATCAAAATTTGTTTTTTCATTCATCAATCTTCCCTTTCTATATTGTTCGTTTTTTATGTATTTTTCCTCATTTAGTTCCAGTTCAACCAACATGTGGTCACTTTTACTTATTGGTGTCTTATATTCAATCTTGTCCACTATTTCGGGTTCTGATGTGATTATTAGGTCCAGTCTCGATGGTTCTTCCTCATTTATATTCCTAGTATTCTCTTGTATCCATTGCGTCATTGTATGTTCTATAATCATATCAAGTAGTACATTTCCCCATAGGTCGTCTCCACCCTTCACTGTCATCTCTCCCCAGCAGATTTCTTTACAATTAAAGTCACCCATTATAACTATTCTTCGCCCATCTTCCATTATCTTATTTAGTGTTATCCTTGTGTCTTCTAACATATTTTTGTGTTCTTTCTCTTCCCACGAAGCAGTTTTAGGAGGTACATCATTTACTACAAACTTCCTGCTCTTCCCATCCCTGTCCTCCACTTCCATCATAATCATCTGTACTCTATTCTTTCCATGTGTGACATTCCTCACATTTATATCCTTCTTAGTCAGGAACATAACTCCACCCTCTTGTTTTACCTCTCTGTTTCTAATCCAGTAATTATATGCACCATGTCCTACATTGTTGGGTGGTAGTGGACTTTTCAATTTTGTCTCTACAATTCCCATTATGTCCGGTTCTTTTTCCTTCAGGTAATCATTCAGTTCATTCAAGCCTGTTATTAAACCATCTATAATTGTGTAAGACACTTTTAATCTTCATTTACTTCCATAGTTTTTTCTGTTTCCCTTCTGTTTTTCTCTGCTATGAACCATTTCCTTTCATATTCACTACTCTCCAATAGAATTTCTTTTTTCTGACTGTTCTTTTCTCGCTTTTTTTTTTTTTACTTAGCTTCTAGTCTTTTTATTTTCTCATCCTCTCTTTCCTCTTTATTCATTTCTCTTTTTATCGACACCTGTTTATATTGATCAGTGTCGGCTAGTTTTCCTGTTTTTGCCAAGATATTCTCTGCTGTCGTTTGCGACTTAAATCTAACCTTAATTGGTCTGGTCTTATCTGTATTGTATTTCCCTAGTCTATATATTCCTTCCATTTCTTTCCCTGTTTCTGGTTCATCTTCTTGAACTACTTCTAATATCTTATTTACTTTTTCTTTTTCCTCCTTTATTCTTGTAGCCCTATTTGGATTATACTTCTCTTCCATCCCTACTATAATTATACATTTCTTTTTATCCGCTAAGTTTACTATATTCTTCTCCCTCCTTTACTTCTCTTCACTGTCTTTTTAAATCTCCTATTTCTTTAGTTAGGTTTTGATTCTTCTTCTTTAGTTATTCCAGTTTATCAACTCCTTGGGTAACTAGCTTTAATTGGTTAAACCTTACCTCCCATGTTTCGTTCATTATTTTTTAGTTTCTCCTCTATATTTACTAGTCGGGGGAGGTTGTCATTCCCTCCCTCATTAAATCCATGGAAATAATTATCTTCACCTTCCATTGCACTTTTCTTATCTATATTTCTAATTTTTACATTTTTACTAATCTCTTCGACTTCACCACTGTCGTCTGCCCCTCTCTTGTTGACATGCCGTCTGACTTCCTGGGCCCATTCGTCCCCTTCCTCATTTCCTTCCATTTTCCTCGGTAATCCCTCCCCTTCTCCTTTTTCTTCGCCTCCCCACTACACCACGAGCTTTCCCCTTCCCTATTAATACAACACAGATACTCCCTCGTCGTTGAGATCCACGAAAATTGTAGATTTTCCGGAGTCCAAATTTCGTTGTCACTTCGACCGACGTGCGTGTGTGTATTTACCTAGTTGTATTTTACGGGAAGGGGAGCTATGCTCGTGGTGTACCGTCTTCATATCTCATTTTATCTAAACTATTTTTAAATTCATGTATTGTTTTTGCACACACTACTTTCTCATCTAACTTGTTCCAACTGTCTATTACTCTGTGAGGAAAGCTGTTCTTTTTCAGATCTCTTCTATAGCTGTCTTTCTTGATTTTCTTTCCGTGTCCTCTTGTATTTCTATCATCCCATTTTATTAGATCCTCTCTATCAATAATTTCTATGCCTTTCATGATTCTGTAAATAGCTATCAAATCTCCTCTCTCTCTTCTTTGCTCTAGTGTCTGTAGTTCAAGTTTTGCTAGTCTCTCTTCATATGATAGGTTTGAGAGTGTTGGTGCCAATTTTGTAATTGCTCTTTGTATGTGTGTGTGTGTGCGTGTGTGTGTGTGTGTGTGTGTGAGAGTGTATCTCTGTGTGTGTGTATTTGTGTGTGTGTGTGTGTGTGTGTGTATCTGTGTGTGTGTGTGTGTATCTGTGTGTGTGTGTGTGTATCTGTGTGTGTGTGTGTGTGTGTGTGTGTGTATCTGTGTGTGTGTGTGTGTATCTGTGTGTGTGTGTGTGTGTGTGTGTGTATGTGTGTGTGTGTGTGTATCTATGTGTGCGTGTGTGTGTGCCGGACTTGTGATTGAAAGTTATTCTCGTTCCGGATCAGAGCTCAGAGCTCACACTGTATTCATCACCTTGAAGAACCTGAGTGATGATTGACGGCTTGACTGACCCGGTTTCGCTTCAAGAACTACCTTATCCAGGGTCCCTAGCATGGTGCCTTGTGAAAGGACTTCGGTCTTGGCCCCTTGGGGTACCATGATCAGTCTGGACGCCCTTCCTGGCCAGAACCGAAGAGGAACTTACCATGATCTTCTCCCGGACGTAAAGGTTCTGCAGAAGATGTCCCTCCTCTTTCCCGTTCTGCGAGGTGACAGCTGTGAAAGATAACAACGATTTAAACAGAAAAAACATACGAATGGAGGGTATTGTAAGAAACCATAAGGCATACGCTAGGTAGATCAATGCCCATTATCACCTTTCATCCCTATCCATAAAGTTATCCAAACTTTTCTTAAAACAATCCATTGTTTCAGCGCAAACAAATCGTACAGGTTATGTAAACAAAATTGTTTTTGTCTTTATAGGATCCATATGGTTTGTTTTCTTGGTAATTTTTTCATGTAGTAGAGCTTGTGTTAGGATTAGAAATGGAGAGAGTGAGTGGCTTGAGGTAAAGGTGGGACTTCGTCAGGGATGTGTTATGTCGCTCTGGCTGTTCAATTTATACATGGATGGGGTGGTGCGAGAGGTAAATGCAAGGGTGGTGGGTCAGGGATTGGAGATGGTTAAAGAAAATGTAGAAAGTGGGAGATAAGCCAGTGGTTGTTTGCTGACGACACTGCGCTTGTGGCAGGATCAGAGGGATTGAGGAAGTTAGTGACAGAGTTTGGGAAGGTGTGTGAAAGAAGTTGAAGATAAATGTGGGTAAATGTAAGGTGATGGGATGTACAAGGGGAGAGAGTGGCAGCAGGCTGGAAGTGAGTATTAAGGGAGAGAGACTGGAGGAAGTGGATAGTTTTAGATACTTGGGTGCGAATGTGGCAGGAAAGGGAGTGGGGTGGAGGTGGAATGTAGATTGAGAGAAGCGAGTAAATGCATTGGGGATTAAAAAATGTAACAAGAAATAGACGTTTGGGAATAGATGCTAAGAGGAGACTGTATGACAGCACTGGACGGGACAGAAACATGGAACATAAGAGAGTAAGAGAGGAGTTTGAACGTGTTTGAGGTAAAATGCCTGAGAAGTATGACAGGGGTTACAAGGCTGGATAGAGTGAGAAATGAGGAAGTGAGGAGAACAGGGGTGGAAAGGGAGCTGGGAGATAGGGTTGATGAAAGAGTATTGGGGTGGTTTGGACACATTGAAAGAATTAGTGAAGAAAGATTAGTAAAAGAGGTGTGGAAGGCAGAGGTGGAAGGAGTGAACACAAGGGGATTTCCTAGGATGAGATTGATGGATGGGGTAAAAGGGCCATTGGGAAAGAGGGGAATGTCTTGAGGAAGGACGGGAGAGGACAGAAGATAGGGGTGAATGGAGAAGGGTTGTGTATGGATAATGCTGTGATGCATGAGGGGGTGTAGGTGAGGGATGGGGGTGAGGAAGTACGAGAAATAAATTGACGCAGCCCGAGGGGATTTCTCTCCGTCTCCTTTTCTGCATGAAGGGACGGAGAGGGGGGGGGTCGCCGAATTAATGTAGCAGTCTTGTTTCTTGCTGTGAATGTGCTGTGTCTTGCGACACTGCTTCTGACCCAGGGCAGTGGACAAGATGCAGGGATGACCCGTCATCCAGTAGGTGCGAAGATAAGACGGAGGGAAGAGAGTAGAGGGGAGTGGAGAATATGGGAGATGGAATATGTGGGAGTGGTTTCTATGCCTTTGTCTTTTGGCTACCTCCCATGTAAAGGGGGAAAAAGCCTTTGGTATATGTATATGTATGTATTCCTTCTTCATCAGTTTTTTGTTTAGTCTTTGGGCTATATGCTCATCTTGTTCTACATCCTTCTCTCTTTTCTATGCCTTTTGTATTTCTGTCGTCAATATTCATAGGCCTCGCTTTCCCCACCCAGTTCAGTCATTATCACACTGGGCTATTTTTCCTCCGACTGTTGGGACAGATTTGCTCCCCGCAGCTTTCGGGAAGGAATCTGATATGCTAAAGGAAAAATGAATTTCCGTCAGCATGTCAAGTGACTTTCTATGTCAACTGTCGAGGAAACAAAATAGTTCGTCAAAGTGATTTTACGGCGGAAAAAGTTCTGGAAGTGGGCGGTACCGCAGATGAATTGGAGGTTGAAGGAAAATAGCCCAGTATGATAACCTCTTTATCCAAATCCATTCACTTCAAATAACCAAACCATCTCAGCTTCTCCTGGCCTTTCAATTTACAAATACGTACAAGTCCCAACTTACTCACCAATGTGATGAGTGAAGTTTGCATTTTCTCTGAAGCGTCTACCAACTAACCTCCAGTGACCAAGTATTTCTTTGACTATAATTACCAACTCTTCTTGGGCACCAGTGACATAACCTTTATCCTCCTATTACACAGAAACAATTGTTCTTCTTTTGTATACATTCGCACAACATACGCTTTGTGTGTATGTCTTCCTCTTTCTCTTGTTCCATAGCTGATACATTTCGTCAAGTTTACTAACTCCTTGCACGTCGAGGGTTACTTGTTCTGGCTACGCCCCAGGCGATTCCATCCAGTTGCACGTGATTCTCCTTCTTCAGTGGGAGGCTTCAACCGTGTCAACAGCGTTTACATAATCACTTGCTTTTCCTTAGCGAGTAAAGACATGACGTCGTCGAGTTTCTCGCACTCAAGAGAAAAGGAAGACAACTCCTTTTCAAGGACGGTTCCCTCCACGCACTTCCTACTCGACCCCTTCAACACGGTGGCAGACCTCGTAGATCTTGTTCTGGATAAAGACAAACGATCGAACCCACACCTCAGCTAAATAAAACTGTTTACATTTGTCCTGGACGTAAATGTGTGGGGTTCGGTTTTGAAAGAATGAATCGAAGTTTGTGTGTGTGTGCGCGTTATATATATTATATATATATATATATATATAATATATATATATATATATATATATATATATATATATATATATATATAGTATCTATATATAATCATATATATATATATATATATCTTATATATCTATATCTATATATATATATCTATCTATATATATAATATCTATCTATCTATCTATATATATAATATCTATATATATATATATATATATATATATATATATATATATATGTGTGTGTGTGTGTGTGTGTGTGTGTGTGTGTGTGTGTGTGTGTGTGTTTATGTATGTATGATTCACCATTCACCACCATGGTCTTGGATCACGTGTTGGACTCGTTATCGACAATTATCAACCTCCCGTATGAGAGCTCAGAGCTCGTATGACTGATCTATGGGTAATACTGTGACCTTACACGCACACACACACCCAACTCCCCGCCCATGAGAGTTGGAGTAACACCCCGCAGCGCAGCGATACTGAAATTATTTCAGCCATGGGCGGGAGTCGAACCCGGACCGCCGTAGTGGCAGGCGAGAACTCTAACCACAGCACCACGAGGTGTGTGTGTGTGTGTGTGTGTGTGTGTGTGTGTGTGTGCATATAATGTCTTCTCATGGATTCATTTCGGTGGCAGGAAAGAAACATGAAAAAACAGAAAGACCAAAAGGTTAAAGAAGTTGTTCTTAATTTTGATTTACAAAGGTCTAAATTGCTCTAGTTTTCTACTACGCAATGAACATAAGTAGATCATAAAGGGCGATATGACGTCACATTAACCATTACATCAAACGACATGGCGTCACTTTAGTCTTTACATCATACATGATGTTACTATAGCATTTACACCAAACGAAATTACGTTACTTTAGTCTTTACATCATACGAAACCTATCAAAGAGTGGTGACTTGGAGTTGTGACCCAATGCCTTGGGATAACTTCTCGAGAATTGCAGACTTCGACAGTTTCTGTCGAAGTCTCACGAAGAGCTTGAAGGCCGACTTGTCATCGTCACAAGTAGTCAACGAGACTCGAAGAACACGAACACACACACACACACACACACACACACACACACACACACACACACACACACACACACACACACACACACACACACACACACACACACACACACACGTTTCTAACGAAGTTCAAATGGTACCCAATCAAGACACCTCGATTGAATGACAACGTCAAGTGCCACTGGGCATCAACATGTAAGACATTGCCACGTCACACGCACGCACGCGCGCGAGCACACACACACGCGCACGCGCGCGCCACTACGGCGATCCGGGTTCGAATCCCGCCCAGAGCCGAAATAATTTTTCAGTATCGCTGCGCTACGAGTCGCTACTCCAACTCTCGTGGGCGGGGAGTTGTGTGTGTGTGTGTGTGTGTGTGTGTGTGTGTGTGTGTGTGTGTGTCTAAGGTCACAGCATTACCCATAGATCGGTCATATATGAGCTCTGAGCTCTCTTCCTGTAGGGAAATAGCTGTCGATCACGAGTTCAACACGTGATCCAAGACCATGGTGAATCGCGCGCGCGCGCGCACACACACACACACACATACACACACACACACACACACACACAGGTGGCACCTCTTAAGCACAGTGACACAACTTGATCTGATCGTCTCTGTTTCTCGCCGCCCATGTCCCGCCCACCTGAAGCACACCGACAACCATTCCCCACACCTACACTCTCTGACACACACACACACACATACAGTATAACGAGTTATCAGAACATTCATTAGGGAAGGACGATACCATCCAAAACATTAGGACAAACAAAAACTTCTCCGAAGACATTTGACTAGAACAAAACAAACACAATTCCTCCGAGCGAATTCCTCTTCTTTTTCAGTCTTCCCTGATCGAATTCATTTAGTGGTCACAGTTCATCTTCCTTTCAATTCTCCCACTCTCCTTCTTCAAGAGACACCAAGGACAACACACGTCTCGAGTTGTAGGACAATTGATCCTACTATTATAACATTGCTAGGTCAACTTTCTTCCTCCCAAGCCCCCTCCTTTCAACCAATCAGACACCTCGACGCGACATGACGTCACACTCCCGAGAGGGAGAGAGGAAGCGCACGTCGAAAGAACAGTCCTGACTTAACCCACATGGAGGGACGCGACCACTGACTTATGCATTTGTAAGGCATCTGAGGGTCCTCACGTTTGCACAGTTTGTGCAGGAGTAGCTTCCAAAGGCAGGCGATGGGAGGGAGGGGAAAAGGAGAAAGGTATAGATGGCGTGGGAGGGACTGTTACCGTGTGTATGTATCATCCATGTTGGCTTGAATCGGTTACAAATTAATTACCCCATCCAATACTTTCTGCTGATTCAACAAATCGAGTACAGGGTTGGTGCTAGGAATTGCGGGGCCCCCAAAGAAAACAATTTCTAAATGGCCAAGCAACATTACACCTGTTCCGAATCACCAAAAACATGAACTAGACTGTATCATGCCCTGGCAGTGCAGTAACCTAGTAACAGTAACCTAGTACTATTCTGATACTAAATCAAACCCCTGCAAACTTATGAAGCAATGACAGGGTCAGCCTTTCTGAGATCATAAAAATCTTGTAAAGATTGAGATGTGCAGACCCCTATTCCCAAATAACCTTGAAAAACAGCTCGTAAAGATGCAAGTTATAACCCCCACAGCGACCTAGCTTAGTAAAGATCAACTTAAACTAACCTAACTTCGGGGTAATTCATCTTTAAAAGTCCCAAACATCCAAAGACATTTCCATCTACGATTGCTAACATTGTCAGAATTTCTACGCTTAGACCTGGGCTATTTACGTTCAGGCTCACTGCTGTCTAGGCTAGCATGACGCTCTCTCAATTTTATATAAGCACAGGTTCTCTTACTGACTAGCCTATAGCCCGTTTTGGTCTTGATGATAATAAGATATGCTTCATCAGCTCTAGATTTTTTTTACTAGTTTAAACGAAGTCAGTCAATGTTTTCTGCTCAATGCCTTGGATCAAACACCGCGTGGGGACCAATATCAAGTCGGCCAAATAGGCTAAAAAAAAAAGTCGAGAATATACGCTCCTTGGAAATTTCTGGCCTGCAGTCTTGGTGTCTTGCGACAAAAAAATTAATAGAGAAAACTTTCGCATTTTTTAATTCATGAAAAGAATGGCTTCTGTTCCTAGTGTCGCTACCAAGAGTAAAAACAACTTTCGAATCTAACATATGGTCACTGACCCAATTGTGTTCTTATCCACTTATCTTACCTGACACTAGACGATTCTATTTAGGAAACGCTACTGTTACAAAACAGTTACATGAATAATTAGAATCCAACATCCAAGCTATTGTTGTTTTGAAATTGAAACCATGACGCTGGTAGGATTGGATCGCCTGCCTCTTCCCTTCCGGGAGCCAATGAAATGCAACGATGCTAAACGTAACAGGA
>NC_134782.1:5180874-5253374 GCF_046742065.1 Oratosquilla oratoria
ATGGGAGAACGCAAAAAAAAATAATAATAATAATAATAATAAATATATATATATATATATATATATATATATATATATATATATATATATATATATATATATAATCTTAAAGAGGAGCCAGTGTCGCGTCTGTACGAATATATCATATCCCGGAATCAATGGCAAATTAAATTACTTCACTGAAGTGAAATGCCGGAACATAGACATTCCGGTGAGGTCTGGGAGCACACAACACCCTAGACGAAAGAGATTAACATGTTAAGCTGATTCCGAACGTTAATCCTCACTAAAGAATAGGGTCTGGTGTAGCGCGTGGCCCGCGGGCCGCATCCGGCCCTAGGGATCACCCTTCTTAAGGGGAGCCGCGTCGAGATTCTGAGCGGATTATTTTTTTTTTCTTTCTTAACGTTTAGGTCCCTCAAGTTCTCAACGTTCACCTTCTTGGGCCATTCAAAGTAACGTTTGCTTCTTCAGTTCTGCGATGCAGTTTACAGATCATGTTTTAAAGACATTTTCTTTATGGTGAATATCTGGATTTATTTTCATTTACTTATTCATTTATCACTTAATTGTTCTATTTTATTCATCTATGTATTATCCATTTATTTCATTTATTGGTTTATTATCTGTTCTATTAATTCATGAATGTATTATCTAATTATTTTATTAATCAATGAATCTATTTACTTTCTATTCCTGGCTAGGTGAGGATACATAACAGTATCTGGGTCTGAGAGGATGCGGGGTAGAAAAGACTTAGCTGGCCTTGTTTACTTAACAAAGGTTATTCCAGAAAACCAACCGTGTTTCACTCCTGTCCCTCGTCTTCCCTTTCATGTCTCTACAAAAGTATTTGGGTCTTTCAAGTCACGTAGATCCTTGTTTTTCAACAGCCACCCTATTGTATTTCAGAATCATTTATCTTTATTAGAAAAAATATAGTGGATTCTGATAAAGTATATCCAGTACTTCACAGTCAGCTAGGAAAACAAAGGCACACATACACACACTACCAGAAATATACTACAGGACGGCGCGTTTGAATATTACATCTTCCAATGCATATTTAAATAAGAAAACCTACAGACATTTGATTTCAGTAACACCTGATGCACACAAAATGTATACAAATAAATCTTATCAAGTGTCTTTTCGTGGAAAGGAAAAAGGAGAATCCGAAAGGTTATGTTGAGTATCTGGTCCACCAAGCAAGCATGGAAGCCCTGCGTTGTCGCCTCGGCCGACATGACGTCATGTCGTTATGTGGGTCTGGAGTGGCGTGACTGTAGCAGCGCTGTCCAGCTCAACACACTTGTCAGCACTGCATTGCAAAGATTCTACAATGACTTCTGTATTTCTTCCCTTCCCGTGGAGCAGTGACCTTGTCTTTAATCATTTCTAACATGTCCCATACTGATCCAAAACTGAAACTTATCATGTCTCGATATGAACATCGTATTTTCGATTGTATACAAATATGAGCAATGATGGTAAAAACAAGAATGATACATATGTATACCAAATGCTCTTTCTATCTTCCTTCTCAGCACTACGTGGACAATGGGTCACCTAATAAGTTTATTCTGGTTATCAAATTATCTTCTTTTATCTATAACTAGCGCTTCTATCCTTGGGGAAAACATCACAGCAAAGGAGTGGTAAATAAAATACTTACAGATAAGGAAAGTAGATAGGAAAGATAGTAGAAATTAAGTGATCAGTATTCTTCTTCGCATGGAGTGTCTTATGTACACGTTGCAACTTATTGGAAAAGAAGACAACGATCAACAGGAACGCAATGGTTGTGTGTGTGTGTGTGTGTGTGTGTGTGTGTGTGTGTGTGTGTGTGTGTATGTGTGTGTGTGTGTGTGTCTTTGTAGGCAATGTGCATTTTTGTTTTTTGATTGATTATCATCATAATCATTATTATCTTTCTTGTTATGAGTATCATTATCATCATTCCCAAGACATTTTTATCTGGCTGTATTGTTTACCTCCGTTAACATTATGCAAATAAATAGATGAATGAATAAATTAATAAAATTAGATCACTATTACAATTACTTAACCACATCACGATATGTTACAAAGTAAGAATGTGTAGGTTCCATGAATACAAACTAGAACGACGACGTAAAATGTTTTCCTTCGAATTGAGTAACAGACACAGTTACGGAGAACAGGATGCATTTGTGAAGGACGTACACGGTACGCACACGAGGGAAAGACCTAGACGGCCACGAATTCAGAGAATAGAGAGAAAAAACGGAAACTATGAGTCATTGTGTGTGTGTGTGTGTGTGTGTGTGTGTGTACTTGGAAAAGGGTGAAGAGGGGAGGGGGAGCTTTACACACACACACACATGCGCGCGCATACACATCTATAAAGAAAATGTGATTTTATTGCATACGTGTATTTATCTAGTTGTGTATCTACAACTAGGTAAACACACACACACACACACACACACACACACACACACACACACACACACACACACACACACACACACACACACACACACACACACACACACACACACACAGAGAGAGAGAGAGAGAGAGAGAGAGAGAGAGAGAGAGAGAGAGAGAGAGAGAGAGAGAGAGAGAGAGAGAGAGAGTAAACAGAAATATAATGCCCATATAGCTTTGAAGATGATATAGCTCAAACTAGAAACATAAGTGAATTAAAATCAACATATAATAGGGGAAAAGGGGGACGAGATCCCATGAGTGTAGATCATCATATTGTATATTACAATTATGTAATTACAAAAGAAAAATAATCTGCAAACTCAAAAACCAATTTATAAAGCCCAGTGGAAAAATCACAGGCACGGGACGAGCGCAGTTCTTTTACCGTACATTGCAATTATGTGAAATTAAGTATATAAAAAATATACCACATTTCGTATGAATAATGATAATAATGATGATGATGATAATAGTAATAATGATAATGATAGTATTAATATTAATGGTATTAATATTAATAATATTGATTGTATTGATAACAATAATGATAATAATGAAAATAATAACAATACTGATGATGATGTAATGATACTGATAAATCGTAAATTAAAAATAGAACCACGTCTGATAAATATAAATACATAAACGAATAAAATAACAAAGGAACATATAATTAAAGTAAACAAAAAATAAATAAAATAAAGCTGTGCTACATTACAAAACAGCCCTGCAGCTAATTCCACACGTAAAGTTTTCAGTCAACAAAATTTACTTCTCTCTCTCTCTCAGGGTTGCGGTTGTCGTGATTCAACACAATGTAATGTCACGCATGTTAATCCCACGATTCTTGAAAGAGAGAGAGAGAGAGAGAGAGAGAGAGAGAGAGAGAGAGAGAGAGAGAGAGAGAGAGAGAGAGAGAGAGAGAGAGAGAGAGAGAGAGAGAGAGAGAGAGATGAGATATATGAGATATATACGAGAGAGATGAGAGAGAAGTGAGAAAGATATACGAGAGATGAGATATGAGAGATATAAGAGATATGAATGAAAGATGAGATATATATATGAGAGAGATATGAGAGATGAGATATGAGAGAGAGAGAGAGAGAGAGAGAGAGAGAGAGAGAGAGAGAGAGAGAGAGAGAGAGAGAGAGAGAGAGAGAGAGAGAGAGAGAGAGAGAGAGAGAGAGAACACAAAGGCCTTGGTGACTTAAAGCTTCCATCTTGCTAAGATCTCTTCCCTGTAATTTCATCTCCTTCCATTCCAGGTGGTCCTTTTCCTCTTACTCTTGTTGCCGCTAGGCGATTCTATTCATCTCGCTGGCACCCCCTTGCCTCGGTGGCATATGGGTTAAATAAACGAAGAGGACAATGTCGAAATCCCTGGAGAATTGTCACCCCAGAACGTCCACTTGAAGAATCGTCACCCCAGGATATCCCACCTGAAGAATCGACACCCCAGACCACAATAAATAGAAAATAAGGATGTGACCTGACCTGACCTAGCCTAAGATAATGTAACCTAACCTAACCATAGCCCACCTGATTATTTGTCATCATGTCAATGTCAACGGAGCTTTACCGAACTTGACACAGTGGTACACGTGCACCCCAGAACAATGCACGAACAAAGAAACCCCGGTTTGAGCCTCCCCTGAGGAAATATTTGGGGGAAATCCGTTTGACAAGGTTGCGTACCTCCTCTGGTAAAAAAAAAAAAAAAAAAAAAAAAATGGAAAAAAATAGACTATCATTGTTATGAATTTCGTTTCGCCAGCGTTTCTATCCTTGTAGACAATCTCGTGACATCTTGAGCACAGAGGAAACCTCGTGTCCACGTCGCGAAGTCCCACAAGGAGCAGTTCGTGGATGACTCATCCTCATTCGGGGTCAACCTCTTGAGTGTGAAAGTCGACCTTAGGCCTCGAATTTGCCTCACAGCTACAGGGTGTCTGCGTTCGATCCTCAACGCCTGCCTGTCCCGGCTACCCAGACACATAGGGCCAAGGTGACGGCTCAGGCCGGAAGCTCAGCTGGTCACATCAGTTGTCAACCTCATCAGCCCAAGTGGCAGACGCCACATACTTTGTTCTGGTGAACGCCAGACGGTGTCCTGGGGGGGTCTCGGTCGATTGAGACAACATTCAGTTTCGGGTCCTCCTCCCTTCCCTCCCTCAGAGCTGAATAAAATCGACCGACGTAGCAGAAAGGCTACAGAAGAGGGAGTGTACAGTATGTCGGAGGGATGGCCTTTTGAGGTACAATGACCAGTCGATCAGCACTCTCCCTCTCCCCCCCCCCCAGATCCCAGGGGACCTAGCTAACCCCCCCCCCCCCAACAATCACCCCCTCCAGGGTGGGACGTAGGGTCACGTGTAAGAAGATGAAACGGATTTTAAGCCTAAGGTCAATAGTCTATTGACCTTGCTTGCACCTCTTATGTCTAATACCACTCCCCCCTAAGACTCTTCAGAGGGGAGGGGGGAGGAAGGAGGGGGAGGAAGGAAGGAGGGGGAGAGAGGGGGGAGGAGGAAGGAAGAGGAGAGAAAGAGGAGGAGAAAGAGGTGGAAGAGTAGGAAGTGGAGGAGCAGCAGCAGAAGGAGAGATGGAAGATGGAGGAGCACCAGAAGGAGGGAGGAAGGAAGGAGGGGAGAAGCAGGTGGAGGAAGAAGAAGAGGGGGAAAGAAAAGAGGAAGGTGGATGAGGGGGAGGAGGAAAAAGGTGAGAAGAATGATGATGGTGAGGAAGGAGTAGGGAGACGAAGACGGGTAGGAGGGGGAAAAAGTAATTAGTGAGAGAAGGTAGAGGAGGAAGGGAAGGCGTAGGAAGAGGGGGGTTATAACACCTCAATTAAAAAGGGGGTATTTATTCATTTAAGTAAAAGAAGTTGCCTTGGTAGGAAAGGGAAGACAACACAGATGAACTTGTGTAGGCATTCCCTTATCTTCCACGGAAATTCGACAACGGAATGGAGCCTTCCTGCCGGGTTGGGAGCCAAAGGAAATACCTGCTTGGACTGCGTCATCATGTTCTGTTCCATGGACCAATGGGGCAGATAGATTTTTTTTCCGGGAGGGAGAGGAAGGAGGGATAGAGAGAGGGAGGGAAGAAAGGAAGGAAGGAAGGAAGGGTGCTTAGTAATCATCAAGATCGTTCTACGAAAGAACCCCGACGCGAGAAAGCAAATGGAAAATTTTGGATTCCAGAGACTCTCGACCCATCTTACGTCACGTATCCCAGACTCTTATGACTTGCTGTTCTTCTCTAGCCTCTTGGAGAGAACAATAATTTCTACGTTGAATAGAATCGTCGGGTATCCACTAACTACCACTAAATGTCAGCATGTGGACCAACTTATGAACTTCTTTGGTCCACTAGGGGGGCCATGGTCCACAACTTGCGGACCGGTGGACTCAAATGGGTAAGTGGACCAGTTCTCGGACCACGTCCACATGCGTGCACCCACTAAGTAGTTAACCACAAATCCATTAGAAGAGACTTACGCTTTGAGCATTTAAGATTTCGAAAGAAACTGGTGTTTGGATCTGAGAACAAGTGAAGTCCTACAGGTAGCAAAGTAATGTTGCTGTTGTTGTTGTTGTTAAGTTTAGAGGGGTGGGGGGAGGGGCAAAGGGCCACCTTCCCCCCACGGGGTTAGGAACACCTGCTCATCCTGGAGGGTGACAAATTGGTCACGCGTGCGGTGCTACTGGGGGAGGGAGAGGAATGGGGGAGAGGAGAGGAATGGGGGGGGGGGAGAGGGAGAGGGGAGGCTAAGACCAGTGAGCCTCATTTCCACTCCTCCCTCACCCACTCTACTCTATCCACACGCCAACCCTCCCCCGTTTATCCACACACCAACCCTCCCTCCTTTATCCACACACAAATCCCATCTCCCTTATCCGCACATAAACCCACTTGAACTTATCCACATGCACCATTACCCACTCTCTTGCCTGTATACAACCCCCATTCTCTTTACCCGCATACCAATCCTCCTCCCTTATCCACGCGCCGCACCCTTACATCTTATCCGCATGCCTACCCCTAACTTATCCACACGCTATCTCCTCCCTTATCTCCCTACTTTTCTTATAAACACGTAACCCCCCCCCCCTGAAGTTAATCAAGTAATTACGCAATACAAATTTTGTTGGTAGTTTTCCCACATTAAGGTATTCTCATTAAGATAAATCGGGTATTACATAACTGGGCCAATTCAAATTCAGAATATCTTAAGATGAATCATTGTTTTATCCGTACTGATAATACTAATACTGAAAGCAATTACAAAATTTATATTGTTTCTGATTCAGCAATTCTAACAATGCAGAGGCTAAAGGCATGACTCTCGAAAGATTACTTAAACTTTTAAATCTGCATGTATAGTATCACTGTAGTTTGTTTTTTATGTTAATGCTTAACTGATGAATAATGTCATTACAAAATGAACCATTGTATATACATTGCGATGCCACTATATATTCAATTAGTCTTAATATATTACCGTTCCGTTTTCTGTGTCAGGTTAATGGAGGTACAGGTCGATGGTCTGGTGACTCGGGGTACATAACGGGAAAAAAGGTTGAGAACTCCTGCCCTAGAGGATAGACCGGTGGTTCTGCATAAGACCATCAAGGATTACTTAGGTAATAATCAGGGGCTCAAACTTTGTTGATCTTGGAATCACTGCTCAAATGTATGTGATCTCAAGTCCCGTCTCTGGGCTCAAAACTACGCCTTTGTAGGAATTTTTGTAACGGGGACAGGAAATTTTGCAGGAGGAGGTAAATTAAATACACTTTACATATATGGCTAATGGTATAGAGTTATATCAAGATACACACTTCAAACTGGCTGCATAGACATTTACATTATCTACAAGAGTTACATTTTGACTTTCATCAATCGTACAATGGTAATCTATAACTTAGAAATTTAACGAAATCATATGTGACGACAGGCGAAGTTTCAAACATCTTGGATATCCAGGGAATGGGCAGCTGCGCAACCTCCCCCCCCCCCCCGAGCGCCCTTGGTTCAGTGTCTTTTGTTTGAAGGCTTCTCGAGTCACACGATCACGGTTGCATTCATAGAATGACTGCGTGACTCAACTGATGCAAATATTTTTTTCTTCTTGTGTTCTGTTCCTGACTAGTTATTTGTTTAACTCCTGGCCTGGGAAAACATCGGGTGGTTATGTAATGATATAAAACTTAAGCCATCGAGGTCCAATGCCCTCTTGGAATATTTCGTTCTAGAACGCCAGCATATTTCATTAGGTTCGAAGGCTAGCTAGAGACTAGTGGGTTAAAACAATGTCTACTAATTTATCAAGCCTTACTATTCTCTTGTGCGAATTTTGTTCTGCGTAACGTCAAATATTTTATGCATAATATAGGCATCATTCTGAATGTTTAATGCAAAAGCAATTCCGCAGTAAAATGTGTCTGCAGGTGCTGGGACTGTCAACGCGTACAACACTCGCAGCGGCGTGTATACGATGGCGATAAGCCCACTACTTTTATATCTAATTGGAAATAATAAATTTCATAACTTAATCGCCTGATTGTAATCAGCTTCATATTTTACATGAATAATGTTGTTCTGATTTATTGTTGTTCTTACTGTAGGAAAGACGTACTTATCTGGCTTGTATACCATCAATTTTATGCATACGTGTTTACATACTGTTGACGTGTCCTGAGTGCATCTCGGTACAGCCGCACTTGATGCATCACAGCTACCATAATCACACCTTCCGATGACCTTATCACGGTTAGCGGGAATTCCTGGCCATGGTCGTCACGTGCAATAGACAGCTCTTATTCCCCCCAACTAGCTCGTGGAAGTCACTTCCGTTGATGACTTAGACTTACGACACTGATAGGCCTGGACTCGAACGCAAAGACGCGCGGCGTCGGCCCAGCCGTTGGCAGTGGCTGGGGGAGGGGGAGTGGGGAGGATGGTCGAATATGATGGCGTAAGTGATATCGTAGTGGCGTACACTGAGGAGGGGTGCAGCGCAAGCCACCTCTAATGAAATCAATCGACATATCTTAGTTTATGGTCTGTATGATCTATGCAAATTTACTTCTCATGTGTTGCGGGATATTTTATTATTATTATGAACAAGTAAACAAATAAATAAATGTAATATATTCCACTATTTCATTTTTTCTGGTTAGTCCATTTGCTATGATGACGTCCATTAGTCAACGACAGACGATTCAACTTGGAAAACGTCAGCTTATCGATAGGGTTAAAACAATCTCGATTCATTCTGGATGACGCCTACAATTGTATACTGATACAGGCACCAACGTAGCTCATATATTCATTACACCTTCCACTTTTAAATTATATCTATCATACACTAGAACAAATAATCTAAATAATATTTCTGCGGTTCTGAAAACCAGCTGTAACAATCTGAATTTACAGTCGTTGCACATACGACAGTGCGTCATGTCGCCGAGTACCCAGCTGCGCAGAGTACTGCGCAAGACAATAAACCGCGATCCAAACGTTCACAAAATGGCGGGTCATTCAAATCTTAACTAATTGGATTTGGCGTATTTCCACTAAAGGTGGCGGCACACTTTGCATTTCTCACTAGCATGCTACTTGCTTTTATTACTTCGTTTGAGCAGAAACGACCTCAGTTACGATCTTTTGTTTTTCAAATTTCCAAATATCAAATTACTCTTGCGTCAAGCCGAAACGACAGACTAAGAGAAGTTAAACTTAAACAAATGTTAGACACATTGTTGAGATGTTCTTACGGAAGTCTAGAATATTGTAACCAAAGTCGTTTCTACTCACACGAAGTAGCAAAAGCAAGTAGCATGCTAACCTCGTGTGCCACCACAACTCGGATTAATCTTCGGACAGTGGGTTTCCCTTAGCAGAATAGAATACTCTGGCAGTAGTCAGACACACAATTACAGACTATGCGTAAGCTCACCTTCATATCACTTGTCTTTCCACTTACTGAAGCCAAATATGATTATGGTAATAAGGGACGATCAACATTCCTGCGAATCTAAGTAAATCACACAATTTTGTGATCGAGGACTAACTTTCCACAAGAGAAAAAATACGATAATTTAACATGCATAATCTCATCGTTCTGTTATCCTCCCCTAAATTTCTGCATCTAATCGTCGTTTTTTACACCAAGCGCACGTCACTTAATGTATATATATAATAGGCATTAAGTTTCATCGTATGAGAAATTGAAAATAGAACAACTTTTCAGTGGCCGTGATTTAGAGTGTTGTCACTGCGATTCAAATAAGAGTTTCATTTGCAAGGCTGAGCGTCGTAAAACTAAGGACATGGCTCATTAATTTTAGGCTACAAAGAAATTTGTAAGGGGCACCGCCCTAGCCTCCCTAAAGACATCTGAGCACCTAAGAAGTTGGCCAACTGTAAAGTTGTCCAACTGTAATCGCCCACTCTTAGACAACGGCTCCAGCGAAATGGTTTCTGTTGGAAAACAATCTCTTACGAAAATTTTGTTTCAGAACTTACATTAATCGCCAACATTTTTCTTATGTAAGAAATATTGCTTATTCCTCTCATTTATTTATTTTAATCCTTCTCGGTGGGGGGGGTTAACCCGAGCTCTGAAGTAATCTAATATGGCAGCGGGATCAAGTTATCTGTCATCATCTAAATTGACGTGAAATCCTACTTGACACGGAGTTTTTATTTACTATATGTTGATACTAAGAGGAGACTGTATGAAGGAGTGATTGTGCCAACAGCACTGTATGGGGCAGAAATATGGAACATAAGAGAAGAGAGAAGGAGTTTGAATGTGTTTGAGATGAGGTGGATGGGGGTTACCAGGCTAGATAGAGTGAGAAATGAGGAGGTGAGGAGGAGAACAGGGGAGGAAAAGGAGCTGGGAGATAGGGTTGATGAAAGAATATTAGGATGGTTTGGACACATGGAAAGAATGAGTGAAGAATATTAAATGAATGAAGAAAGACTAGTAAAAGAGGTATGGAAGGCAGATGTGGAGGGTGTGAACATGAGGGGACGTCCTAGGATGAGATGGATGGATGGGGTGAAGGGGGCTTTGGGGAAAAGGGGAATGTCTGTTGAGGAAGGACGGGAGAGGACAGAAGACAGGGGTGAATGGAGAATGGTTGTATATGGATGATGTTGTGATTGCATGAGGTGGAATGGGCGGGGGTATGGGGGGTGAGGTAGTACGTCTGAGCAAAATTTAATGCAGCCTGAAGGGATTTCTCACCGTCTTCTCCTTTAATGCAATGGGGGGACGGAGATGGGGGTCGCCGATTTAATGAAGCGTCCTTGCTGTGGATGTGCTGTGTCTGGCGACACTGCTTCTGACCCAGGGCAGTGGACAATGTGCAGGGATGACCCGTCATCCAGGAGGTGCTGAGATGAGAGGGAGGGTGGAGGGGTGTGGAGTGTATTCAGGGATGGAATGGGTGGAAATGATTTTATCCTTTTTCCTTTTTGGCTACCTCCCTTGTAAGGGGGAAAAAGCCTTGGTATATGTATATATGTTCTCCCAAAATATCTTTAAAAAAAAACATATGACAACTTAAGAATCGCACCAAAAAATGGTCCATCAGTGAGTGATTTGATGAATTTCCCCATCGATATTCTTATATTCTATGATCTTCACCTGATGAACCCTTCGTTCGATCCTTTAAAGAAGACATATGGACAGCCAATAAGAATAATATCACGATTTTCATTAGTTAAACTAATTGGTTCAAAAGAGTTATTTGACAGATCGGCACTATTGGCGCCCGGTGACTGCACATTGCCGTTCAATGGGTTCTAATTTTCGAAACTAGCGACACATGCTAAAGATAACAATAAAAGAACAGTTCAAAATATATCAGAAAAGTGAACAAGAAAAATAAATAAATGTCACGTGGCAAGTGGAATACAACGTTTTCCATAGTGTTGCTGTAATGTTGAAAGCCAGCTAATTAGAGTGACAAGCGTAATTAGCTGGTTTGCCACGCCACCCAATGGAAATTCTTTATTTAGGCAACGTTTAAAATAACAATATGGAAAATGGTAGAACTGAATATCATAGCTATAATTGTTGTCAAGATTGACTGGATTTTAACTTTTTCAATCTTTCCAAAAATTACATCTCTTCTTCAACTAACCATAGAGCAAAAGTATGTATGTACTTAAAATATCCAATACATATCACTTCCATATTACAAACAACCATGAATATATCAAAGAAATACACCATGTTGATCTTGGAGATTGGTCAAATTGGTGTAAATTTCACATAAAGGAACACTGAGCGAACGTATACTCACAGTCGTTTCTTAAAATACCATTCATTTTAGGAATGGAGTCTGTTTCTTGCGACATATTGCCAATATTATAAATAACAAACTCAGTTTTCTTGTGCTAGGTTTCCGATACTTTTCAACCTTCTTCTGACACTTCTGACCCCTTACTACATGGATAAGTAAAATCTTGAAGATATTTGTCAACGCGAGTATGGGAAAAAGTTTGTGTATGTCATATTAGGAATGTTAAATGATTTATAAAATCAAATATAATTCATCTCTGGGTGTAAGTTGTTACAATAGGACGATATATTTTAAAATATTATGAATATTTAGCTTAATTTACAATCAATAAAATTTCATCGTACGTTAATGTTACCTTTTCCTTTGTAAGAAGCATACTTGATTAATACAGCGGGGGTTCTGAATGTAGCATTTGTTTCTGTTAGGATAAGGTATATTAAAATAATTACATATCAATATATATAACGTAAAAATAATGTGGATATTAATTAATATTAAATACATATTGTCAGTTAGGGTCACAAATGTATTTTCTTCTTCTCTACTATTCTTCTTTCATCGATGGCAAACATGTTTTCACGGTGAAGGATGTTCTTATTAAAATCTTAACTTTGCTAATATCACCCAATTGTTGAAATAATAAATAACAAAATAAATATTTTTGAGGTAGAATTCATGTAAGTGTATATTACATGTGATTGTATGGAGAAAATATGAGCTAAGTATATAATTTCCAACTGTATTTATATTCTTTTAAAATGCTTAATGTGTACGTATTTTCATCGACATGATAGAGCCCTATCTTCATTCCTGAAATATGGACTATTTTGACGAATCTAGCGAGGTAAACCATAAATTTTGTTTATTTCTAATTTCTAAAGTGTCTGAGGATTAAGATACTTGAGGTCAGTTGACAATAAATTAATTGACTCCCTGCAACTTGGTCTGGAAAATATCGACAAGTTTTGTTTGGGTTTGGTGTTTCGCTTGGCGCGATTGGACGCGTTGATGTGCGGGAGATTTAAAATATCAATAGAAAAGCCTATTTAAATGTTTTTTGACAGCTGTAACATCTCTCTTTGGCTTGTATATATTACCTTTGAGCTATAAAGGACACGTTATAAAGGGAAATTGACGGGAAGAACGTTATATTATAGTTATCGTTGAACTTGAAAGCAACACGAAATTGGAAGAGGTGACATATTTACTTCGTAGTTGAGATCTTGTGTGTCACATGATTATTGAACCTTTCACGCATCAGTTTTAATGTTTTAGTGGTACAGCCACCAAAAAATCACAGGTACTGTGATAGTAGATCACAGTATTACTTATTACGTGAAGTAAATGTGAAAAAAAAATATTGCTTGTGACCATATCTTAACTGGTGGGATTTTGCATTAGAAGTTGATGTTATGCTTGTATTTACGTTCTCATATAGATATTCATAGGATGACAGCTTGGTATATATTTCTCTAAGTGATGTTCTTTACCAACAGGCATTCTTTTAAGTTAAATATTTGTTTACACGTTGGCTGATTAGTGTTTAGAAACTACCTTTACTTCACAAATGAACATTTTATTTGTCAATAAATATTTACCCATTAAACACAAATATATACTTCGCTTTGAAGGGGTTTATAAACTAGTTGGGAATGAATAATGGGGGTTGGTCTTTTTTGAATCAGTTAAACATTGTAAATAGGTAAATGTTTAGGACAGCACAGATAATTATTCTCCAAACTGAATTATTCAGTTACATAGTCCACACAATTTGGAAATACATATTCAGTTAATATGCATTTCCAAGATTGTGTGGACTATGGAAGGAGTATCATTTTAGAACATATTTCAAAATAGAATATTTTGCCATGTTTAGCACTGGAAGGATGGAGGAGGAAATCAAGTTTATGGGACCTCCATGATTCCTGTGTCTGTCTAAAATAGCCTTAAATATGTTGTATTCCAGTATCATGAAAACACATTTTTTGGATCACATGAAGAATTGTCACCCCAGACTTAGACAGGATGACAATTCTTCATGTGGGCTATCCGTGGGTGACAATTCTTCATGTGGGCCATCCTGGGTTTATGATTCTTCAGTTGTATAAATTGATAACAATAAACATAACCCTTATTCAACCTAACCTAACCTAACCTAATCATTACTCCACTGTTGATATTCGGCATTCTGGGGTGACTATTCTTCAAGTGGGATCTCATGGGATGGTTCTTCATGTGGGTGGTCTGGGGTGACAATTTGGTTTATAGTTTCACCCAACCATAGAATTTGATATGTGGCTTATGTGTTTCTGGTGAGAAATGTTGTGATATGAATGATGGTGTACATAATTTCCGTCGCAAATGCGTACTTTTGAAGTAATTAAGTATTGAAGTTATGCACTTATGCGTACATCTCCCGAACGATGTGAGGTGCCGGCACGTGTGGGAAATTGGGGTTTTTGGTTGGGGAAGATTAATAAATGGAGTAATGCGCATTGCAAAACAGGTATCAAATGAAGAAGAAGACTAAAGAATCACATAAAAAAAAATATCCCATTTCGGCGGGTACCGTGCGTGTCACCATGTTTGTTTACTAATGATTGTAAGTATTTGTGACTATAACCGCTAGATTTAGGGAAGCTGCTCGCACAAGAGTTGGTAACTGTAAACTAACCTAACCTAACGGAGGTAACGTTAGTTTACGGTTAGGAAGTCTTGCGTGGCTGGAGTGGACTTCGCTAAATGTAGCTGATCTAGCGAGACATTTTTTGAATCGTTGGGAAAAACAAACATGGCTACCGCTCACGTTAGGCGGGACTCTGGCCCTAAAATGTGATTTTTATGGTTTTTTTTTATATATATTTTTTAAGTGTTTTTGTTAATTTTATACCTGTTTTGCAACATGCATTAATCCCTTTATTAGTCTTCCCCACCCAAAAACCACGATTTCCCACACTTATGCGTTCGGGAGATGTACGCACAAGTGCATAACTTCAATACTTAATTACTTCAAAAGTATGCATTTGTGACGGAAATGATGTACACCATCATTCATATCACAACATTTCTCACCAGAAACACAAAAGCCACATATCAAATTTTATGGTTGGGTGAATCTATAAATTGACCGACAATTCTTCATATCCCATTTTTCATGTAATTTTCCCACTTGAATGATTTTTTTTTTTTCTATTGAATGGTTAGGTTAGGAACTAATATAAGTGTTATGTTAGATATCTGTGGTTGCATGATTCTGGAATTTTACCCTTAAATATCATGGCACCTTTTTATTGCCTTTACTTTTTCGTTTAGGAATGTCCCCTGTGGGGCTACAAGGAGAAGGATGTCTAGTCCCAATCCCCGTCCCTTTCTTCTTGCCTCTTTCGATCCAAGTGGAAATACTTGGCATAAGGCATAAGAGGGTCTGGGAATTTTCCGACCAGCACCCTAAGGTTTGGGTCTTTTAATATGTGTGGATGTGGTACAGATGAGAGTAAAAGGGAAGAGATAGGTAGTATGTTTGTGAGAAGAAAGATAGATGTGTTGGCTTTGAGTGAAACTAAGTTGAAAGGGAAGGGTGAGTGTAAGTGGGAGGTTATCAGGAGTGAAGAGAGGGGCGAGGGAGGGAACGGGTGGCTATTCTAGTAAGTGAAGAGATAGGTAAACGTGTAGTGGAGTGGAAGGAGGTTTCCTCAAGGATAATGTGGAGGAAGGTGAAACTTGGAAAGGAGATGTGGGTCTTTGTAAGTGCATATGGGCCTGGCAGTGAGAAGAGTATAGAAGAAAGGGAGGCCTTTTGGATAGATTTAAATGAGTGCATAGAGGATTTAGGAAGAAATGTCAATGTAATAGTACTGGGAGACCTTAATGCTAGGGTAGAAAATGGTCCAATTGATGGAGTGGTTGGGAAATGTGGAGTTCCAGGAAAGAATTGTAGTGGAGAGTTGATGGTGGAAATGTGTCTAGAGAGTTGATGATAGCAAATACAGTGTTTCGGAATAAAGTCAAGCACAAGTACACATGGGAGAGGGTGGTGGATGGAAGGGTGGTAGATAGAGCGTTGATGGATTATGTAGTGGTAAATGGGATTAGGATAGGAAGAGTTAAGGATGTACATGTGCTAAGGGGTGAGGGTGGGGGAATATCAGATAATTTTTTGGTGGAAGGTAAGTTGAGAGTGGAGGATAGATGGAGAAAGAGGAAAGGGATAAAAGGTAGGGAGGTTCTTAGAGTGAACTCTTTGAATGAAAAGATAAAGGAGAAGGAGTACAAGAAGCTGAAGGAGGAGTGGGAGGGAGTGAAGGATAGAGTAGAGCTAGGTATGGAGGAGGAATGGGGATGGTTCAAGGAGGGAGTCACAAAGTGTGCAAAGATGGTGTGTGGAACAAGAAGGACAGGAGGAAATAGAAGGAAGGGTAGTGAATGGTGGGATGAGGAAACAAAGAAGGTTGTAGAAGAGAAGAAGCGAGCTTTCACAGATTGGTTACAAAATAGGATGAGGGAGTCATATGAGAGGTACAAAGAAAAGAAAAGAGAAGTAAAGCAAAAGGTAAAGGAGGCAAAGAGGAGAGCAGATGTGAAGTGGGTAAGCTTAGTATGACAGAAAATTTTGAAAGTAATAAAAAGATGTTTTGGAAAGAAATTAAGAGAGAAAGAGGAGACAAGTCAAGTAGAGAAGAAAAGGTAAAAGGTGCAGATGGAGAGATGATAATGGAAGAGAAGGCAGTAAGGGGAAGATGGGCAGAATATTTTAGGGAGTTGCTAAATGTGAAGGAGGATAGGGAGGGAAAGATAGTTGCAGTGGGAAATGCTATGAAAATGACCATGATGAGTAAGGAAAATGGAGGAGCAGATGGTACGAGCCATGAACCAGGCCTCCGACGCACTCACAAACCGGGCAACCGAAAAACCGCGCTGGCGCTCTGTTCCAGTGGAACAGCAAAAACGCTTCTACTTTCCATCAGGGACAAACCTTAAGAAGCCTTGATCCCGGCTCGGTTACCAGAGCTTGTCAAAGCAGACGTGGATTCACTGCTCAGAAGAAACGTCATCCTTTCCGGCAGAGAATCCAGGGACCTCGTTCAGGGCCTGGCTCTCTCTCTCTCGCGGTGCACTCCTGGCTGGAACGCGTCTTGGCTTCAGTAAGGGAGTTTTTACCCGGGCTGCAACCCCAAGGGGAATGCAACCTCCAGGCTCTATGGGAAAGCTCGAGCAGAGCTCTGAAGCATCAAGCGGCCTGCCTCTTAACGTCTTGGGCCAACATTGAGTCCCGCAGGAGAGACACCATCCTAGGAGACCCCAGTGATCCCCTCCTGAAATTTATGCTCCATTGAAGAGGGCCCCCCTTCTAACCCGCATGCTGATTCCCTACCCCTCCACTCCAAGTCGAAAAGGTAGACAGGAAAGCCCCGTCCCTTTGCGACTAGAGATCCTAGACGCAAACATTATAGAGGCTCCGGACTCCCCCACAGGAATCCTAGGAATTCGCCAGCCCCTCCGCACAAGATAGGGGGTTGCCTCTCCCTCTACTGGAGAGCATGGGAAGAGGCCGGGGCGGAAGACTGGACCCTCCAAGTCATCAAGACAGGCTATTGTCTTCCCTTTCACACTGTCCCAAACCTCTCCCCCTATCCCATCCAAGTCAGCAGCTACCACCCAGACTCGGCTCGCGGGCGGGCCCTAGCGGAGGAAACCTCCGTTCTGCTCCAGAAAGGAGCTTTAGAGGAAGTCTCGACTCCGGACCCAGGGTTCTACTCAAGGCTATTCCTAGTAGAAAAGACAACAGGGGTGTGGAGACCAGTCATCTATTTGTCTCCACTCAACAAGTTCCTTTCCCTGACGAAGTTCCGAATGGACACCCCAGAGTCCGTAAGGGCGTCTATCAGGGAAGGGGACTTCATGGTGTCGCTGGACCTCCAAGATGCCTATTTCCACATACCAGTGCATCCCTCCTCAGAATCGTCCACAGGGGCAACACCTTCCACTTCCCCTGCCTCTGCTTCGGACTTTCCACAGCACCCCAAGTCTTCTCCAGTGTGTTCAACCTCGTTTCAGTGTGGTCCCACTCCTGGGGAATTCACCTACTCCGTTACTTGGATGACTGGCTGATCCTTGCACATTCCGCCCAGCTATGCCAGGAACACCTGAGAATGGTCCTAACCTTTGTCCTGAAATTGGGCACAGTAGTCAACCCGGAAAAGTCAGATTTCTTACCAAGACAGAGAGTCATGTACCTGGGTATGGTCCTGGACTCCTCCCTAATGAAGTCCTTCCCAGTAGAAAAGGGGATCCAGAATCTCGCTTCTCTAGTTGCACAGGCTCTATCGACCAGGTTCCTGATGGCGAAACAATGTCAAATCCTCCTGGGCCATATGGCCTCCGTAGAGAAATTAATCCCCAGGAGTAGACAAAGAATGTGACCGCTACAGTGGCTCCTCAAGTCTCAGTGGGCCCCGCAAGAGGGAGAACCCCTACAACACATCTCCCTCACCGAAGAAGTCAAGGATTCTCTTCTCTGGTGGAAGGCCCATGCAACCTTCTCATGGGGATGCCCCTCGGCCCATATCCCCCCGAAGTCCTCCTGTTCTCCGATGCCTCCAAGGAGGACTGGGGAACCCACCTCAACGATGATCACATCAGCGGTTCCTGGTCCACAGTCGAGCAGACAGCCCATATCAATTGGCTTGAGTTGAAAGCAGTACTCCTGGCTCTCCGTCACTTCAAGGATCAAGTCTCAGGACAAGTAGTGGGCATAATGTCGGACAATTCCTCGGTAGTAGCCTACCTGAATGAGCAAGGGGGGCACAGTCTCCCAGGAACTATGCCTTCTGACTATGGACATCCTCAACCTAGCCAAGAATCTCCAGATGTCACTCAAAGCCCGCTACATCCCGGGGAAGAGGAATGTCTGGGCGGACCACCTCGGCAGGAAGAATCAGATAATCAACACAGAATGGTCCCTCTATCGAGAGGTAGCGAACTTCATCCTCAGCAAATGGGGCTCCCCTCTAGTGGACCTTTTTGCAATGAGATGGAATCACCAACTCCCAATATATTTCAGTCCTCTCCCGGATCCTCTGGCAGCAGGAGAAGACGCTCTTCTGCAAAGTTGGGACAACCCATACTCCTACGCTTTCCCACCATTTCTCTTGCTCCAGAAGGTACTCCTGAGAGCAAGACACGCATCCTACTTTCGGATGACTTTGATCGCTCCTTGGTGGCCCGAAGCCCCATGGTTTCCAGACGCCCTTGAGCTAGCAGTAGAAGAGCCTCTGGCCCTTCAGGGAAGACCAGATCTTCTGCATCCACCCATCAACGGGGCTTGGCGCAAGAACCCTTCAGCACTCAATCTTCACGCGTTCAGACTATGGTCCGGATCCTCCTAAAGAAGGGTTTTCCCAGAGAAGTGGCGGAGGACATGTCCGCTCCTATTCGCTCTTCCTCAGCTAACCTTTATCAAGGGAAATGAAATGCCTTTGCAAAATGGTGCCACTCCAGGAAGTTAGTCCCAGATCGAGCCACCATTCCTGAGATCGCCTCCTTCCACTTCCTCAGGAAGTCCAAGAAGATCTCCCTCTTGGCAGTACAAGGCTATAGGGCAGCTCTAAATCAGGTGTTTTCTCTGAAGGGCATGGTCCTAGCCCTTTCACCTGAAATTTCCATGCTCTTCAGGCACTTCAAAGATCATGCCCCCCCAGGGAAATCAGTTCTCCTCCGCGGGATGTGGCATTAGTCCTGAACTCTCTGAGGGGTCCCCCTTACGAACCTCTCCGAGAGGCACATCTGAAGGACCTCACCTTGAGGACAGTTTTTTCTGCTAACCCTGGCATCTTCCAAGAGAGTAGGGGAGTTACACGCCATCTCGTATAGAGTCGCCCATTCCAAAGGATGGAAAGAGGTCTCCTTCACTTTCATGCCTCAATTCATTGCCAAAAACCAAGATCCTGCCAAATCCGACCCTAGATTCTGGTCCTTTAGTGTTCCGTCCTTAGACGAATTTGTAGGGGGAGAACAGACTGAAACAGTTCTATGCCCGGTACGAGCCATCCGGACCTACCTCAAGAGAACCGAACATCTTCGACCAGAATTAAAGAGGCTGTTCATCTCTACTAAAGGTAGACCGAAGCCCATCACTAAGAATTCCATTTCTTACTGGACAAAGGAAGTCATCTACAGAGCCTGTGACATGAACCACACAGATTGCCCATGACCTGAGGGTAGTAGGGACCTCCCTAGTCTTCAGAAAGAATCTGTCAGTCAACCAGGTTCTTCAAGCAGGTATATGGAAGAGCCAGAATACGTTCACTTCCTTTTACCTCAAAGAAGTTATGTGGGAATCTTTAGGGAACTTATCTTTGGGCCCCATAGTGCCTGCCCAAGAAGTCCTGAAAATGATATACCCCTCCTCAAGAGCACACAGCCGACCCTGACAACTCATCCAGGTTCTGGCTCGGCAACTGCAGGGATAACTTTCCAAAGTCCTTCTCATACTCTTACATTCCCTTACCTCACCTGCGGGCTCTCAAGCATTCCAAGGGAATCAATTCAAGCCCTTCAGTGGTACAAAAGTGATTATAACCTGTCTGTCTCCACTCCAGGGAACAGAAAGGGGTGCACTTCAAAGTGAGGGGAATGTATAGGGGTCTGGTCAACATAGTCTTAGCACACTAGATTTTCCTTACGGCAGTTTCCCAGGCTAGATAACAACTTCCTTCCCTCCTAAGTCTGAGTCTCCTATTGTAAGGAGTACTGAAGAGTTTGTATTCTTCGGAACAAATGTAATTTTTGCAGGAAAATTAATTTTTCCCTGATACAAACCTGAGGTACTCCTTACCTTTAACCCCTTCCATACGGTGCCGCACACGTAGGCGTCATGAGGAGCAAGTGGATTCGCGACGCTGCCATATCGGCGTCTTGATTATATTTATTGTAGTTGCCCCTGTGTTTTTACATTCTCCCAAATGCGCCCTTAATCCCATTCTCTGTGGTTTTCAAAATTCGCGGGTGAAAGAGAGAACGATCGATATAAGCGGCGACTATATTTTATGATGCGAATATTATTTCGTTACGTCGTACGGCTGGCATTGGCTGCTGCCCGCGAGATTTAAGTCCCGTATTGAAGTGGTTAATGGCCCTCCTCAACCACCCCTCTAAACAGTTCCTTCTCCTTGCCTGACAAACCTTGTGCTTAATTTCATACCTGGCTCAGAGAATGGTTATAGTGTGCGAGACTTGTGGTGGAGGGCAAGGGCCCCCCCCCTTGCCCCAATGGGGCCTCTTACTGAGGATAAGCGTTGCCCAGACCCACAGAGTGAGGATTTTAATTTAGCAGTAGAAATATTTGTGCTACGCGAAAATATCCTATTGTAAGGAGTACCTCAGGTTTGTATCAGGGAAAAATTAATTTTCCTGCGAAAATTACATGTTGTTAAGATGATGAAAGCAGGTAAGGCACCTGGTCTGGATGGATGCCATGCAGAATGTCTAAAAAAAGGAGGTACAGTGATGGTGGACTGGCTGGTGAGGTTATTTAATGTTTGCTGGAGAGAGGGTAGAGTGCTGGAGGAGTGCCTGTATAGTTCCACTTTACAAGGGAAAAGGGGACAAGTGTGAATGTAGTAGTTTCAGAGGGATTAGTTTGTTAAGTGGAGTTGGGAAGGCTTATGGGAGGATCTTGATTGAGAGGATTAGGAGAGGAACAGAGGGAGTAATTGGTGAGGAACAGTGTGGATTTAGGATGGGTAGAGTTTGTGTACAAGGGGTGAAAGTGGCAGTAGACTGGAAGTGAACATTAAGGGAGAGCGACTGGAGGAAGTGGATAGTTTTAGATACTTGGGTGCAAGTGTAGCAGGAAAAGGTGGAGTGAAGGTGGAGGTAGAATGTAGATTGAGAGAAGCGAGTAAATGCCTTGGTGGTTTAAAGAGTGTAATGAGGAATAGACATTTGGGAATGGATGCGAAGAGGAGACTGTATGAAGGAGTGATTGTGCCAACAGCACTGTATGGGGCAGAAACGTGGAACATAAGAGAAGAAGAGAGAAGGAGTTTGAATGTGTTTGAGATGAGGTGTCTGAGAAGTATGGTGGGGGTTACTAGGCTAGATAGAGTGAGAAATGAGGAGGTGAGGAGGAGAACAGGGGTGAAAAAGGATTTGGGAGATAGGGTTGATGAAAGAATATTAGGATGGTTTGGACACATGGAAAGAATGAGTGAAGAAAGACTAGTAAAAAGAGGTATGGAAGGCAGATGTGGAGGGAGTGAACATGAGGGGACGTCCTAGGATGAGGTGGATGGATGGGGTGAAGGGGGCTTTGGGGAAGAGGGGAATGTCTGTTGAGGAAGGAAGGGAGAGGACGGAAGACAGAGGTGAGTGGAGAATGGTTGTATATGGATGATGTTGTGACTGCATGAGGAGGAATGGGCGGGGAAGTGGGGGGTGGGGTAGTATGTGTGAGTAAATTTTGACGCAGCCCGAAGGGATTTCTCCCCGTCCTCGCCTTATATGCAAAGGGGGACGGAGAGGGGGGGTCGCCGATTAAATGAAGCGGCCTCGCTGTGGATGTACTGTGTCTTGCGACACTGCTTCTGACCCAGGGCGGTGGGCAGGGTGCAGGGATGACCCGTCATCCAGGAGGTGCTCAGATGAGAGGAAGGGTGGGAGGGGTGTGGAGTGTATTTAGGGATGAAATGGGTGGGAGTGTTTTTGTGCCTTTCCCTTTTTGGCTACCTCCCTTGGAAGGGGGAAAAAGCCTTGGTATATGTATGTATGTATGTAGAGGTTGTGTAGATCAGGTTTTTGTGGTAAGACAGATATGTGAGAAAGCTATAGGAAAGGGGAAGGATGTTTTTTGGGCTTTTATGGATCTGGAAAAGGCTTACGATAGGGTAGACAGAAAGGCACTGTGGGAGGTAATGCAGATATATGGGATAGGAGGAAAGCTTTTGGGAGCTGTCAAGAGTTTTTATGAGAGTAGTAGAGCTTGTGTTAGGATTAGAAATGGAGAGAGTGAGTGGTTCGAGGTAAAGGTGGGACTTGGTCAAGGATGCGTTATGTCACCCTGGCTGTTAAACTTATACATGGATGGGGTAGTGTGAGAGGTAAATGCAAGGGTAGTGGGTCAGGGATTGGAGATGATTAAAGAAAATGGAGAAAAGTGGGAGGTGAGCCAGCTGTTGTTTGCGGATGACACTGCGCTTGTGGCAGGATCGGAGGGATTGAGGAAGTTGGTGACAGAGTTTGGGAGAGTATGTGATAGAAGAAAGCTGAAGATAAATGTGGGGAAAAGTAAGGTGATGAGATGTACAAGGGGTGAAAGTGGCAGTAAACTGGAAGTGAGCATAAAGGGAGAGCAACTGGAGGAGGTGGATAGTTTTAGATACTTGGGTGCAAATGTGGCAGGAAAAGGTGGAGTGAAGGTGGAGGTAGAATGTAGATTGAGAGAAGCGAGTAAATGCCTTGGTGGATTGAAGAGTGTAATGAGGAATAGACATTTGGGAATGGATGCTAAGAGGAGACTGTATGAAGGAGTGATTGTGCCAACATCACTGTATGGGGCAGAAACATGGAACATAAGAGAGGAAGAGAGAAGGAGTTTGAATGTGTTTGAGATGAGGTGTCTGAGAAGTATGGTGGGGGTTACTAGGCTAGATAGAGTGAGAAATGAGGAGGAGAACGGGGGTGGAAAAGGAGTTGGGAGATAGGGTTGATGAAAGAGTATTGGGATGGTTTGGACACATGGAAAGAATGAGTGAAGAAAGACTAGTAAAAGAGGTATGGAAGGCAGATGTGGAGGGAATGAACATGAGGGGACGTCCTAGGATGAGGTGGGAGGTGGATGGATGGGGTGAAGGGGGCTTTGGGGAAGAGGGGAATGACTGTTGAGGAAGGACGGGAGAGGACAGAAGACAGGGGTGAATGGAGAGTGGTTGTGTATGGATGATGTTGTGATGCATGAGGTGGAATGGGTGGGGGTGGGGGGTGAGGTAGTACGTGTGAGCAAAATTTGACGCAGCCCGAGGGGATTTCTCCCCGTCCTCTCCTTTTATGCAGGGGGGGACGGAGAGGGGGGATCGCCGATTTAATGAAGCGGCCTTGCTGTGGATGTGCTGTGCCTTGCAACACTGCTTCTGACCCAGGGCAGTGGACAAGGTGCAGGGATGACCTGTCATCCAGGAGGTACTAAGATAAGAGGGAGGGTGGAGGGGTGTGTAGTGTATTCAGGGATGGAATGGGTGGGAATGATTTTATGCCTTTTCCTTTTTGGCTACCTCCCTTGTAAGGGGGAAAAAGGCTTGGTATATGTATGTATGTATGTACCTTTTTATTGAGCTATATCTAATGAAAAAAAAGCTAATACTGTACCAGTATCTTTTTATGATCATATTCATTAAGATATATTCTACTCTAATGTGGGAATGCAATCCATTAAAACCAAACCTGACTAAACTTAACAAATCTGATCTGAACAAATCTAATAAAACCTTATCTTAAACCAGAATCCTAATCAAACTTGTTTTAACCACCTAATCTAATTATATAGAAACGTAAGTGAAAAACTCGAACATCTTTGGTTCTGTTTTAGTAACACACCAGCACATTTTTCAATTTATTCTTTTTTGTATTTGAAAGATATATTATATCAATGGAATGACTAGGTTAAAAGTGATTGGTCAAAATAACTTTTATGTTAGATATCCATGTTTGCATGCTGCTGGAATTTTACCCACTACCTTCATAACCCCATAGGTGGTATAGCTAGCAGTGTTTTATGGGATTACATGAAGAATTGTCACCCCAGACTATGACAGGGTGACAATTCTTCATGTGGGCCATCCTGGGTTCACGATTCTTTGGTTGTATAAGTTGATGACAGTAAGCATAACCCTCATTCAGCCTAACATAATCTTTATTCCACTGTTGATATTCGGCATACTGAGGTGACTGGGATCTCATGGGATGACGATTCTTCATGTGGGTGTTCTGGTGTGACAATTCTTCATGTGATCCCATTTTATGGAATTGATATTTGAGGAACCTTTGTGATATCCCAATGCAGGGACTGTTATATGCTCTTAATAGTCCAAAAGCATAAGGCAAAATTGACTGCTCCAATTTCAGTTACATGCCTCTTACATGGGCCAGAATCATACAGGGTTCTGTAATGATTGAAGCCTATTCTCCATTTTGAATAAGAATACCGACCGCTGTTGAAGTTGTTCTATTTGACTGTTCCCCTGCTCTCCGTGGTTCTCCTTTACCTCTTATATCAATCCATCTCTTTGGTGCAATGTTGTCCCCAAGGAGAGAAGGGCATTTTGTTGTCACCAAAATACTGAATATTTTATTATAGCATTGTTTATTACATCAGAAGATATTACTCCAGAAGTGCACACCTAAGCAATATATCAATAGAAATTAGATGTTAATTTTGTAAATTAAAATACATCAACATGATATGTTTTTTTAGTGGAAATCAATACCAAAAATAGTTACTAAAAGTGATGCCTTAGCAGTAACTTGAACATCGGCTAGGTTCGGGATGCCATAATTGATTTTGTTTGTTGTCTTAGAAGAATTAATGAAAGTCTAATAAATTGGTGTAGTCTAATCTGACGACCTCAAGGGATGCAAAATGCATACCCAATAGGAAGTTAGGTTAGGCTTTTACAACAAATAAAAACAAACATAGCATCTTGATGCTTACCGACAACCAAGTTATATCTAGTGTATCACTTTTAGCAACTTATTTTGTTATTGATTTCTGCCACTAAAAACTTTCATTACATTGATGTACAGTATTATAATTTACAATAATAATATTTAGATTTCTTTTGATAGATCACTGAGGTGTACACATCTGGAGATTTATCCATCTCAATTTGCCAAGGTGACTTGCTTTTAGAACTGTTCCATATTTCATGCATATGTGTCCTTGACAATACTTAGTGACTAAAGTGTCCAGATGACCGGGTATGTCCATTGGGCAGGGCGGTTGATGGGCAAATTCTGCCGGGTCTGCCCGTGAATGTTGTCCACGTGACTGAGTTGATGAATAGCTGTGTGCCTGACGATGCCAATAGCATGTGGAGTCTGGTACAACAATCATTGTCAAGAAGATATTGTACACCATGGTAATTGCCTTGTGTCTAAAGAAAAAGAAGAAAAAGTGACATGGGATGTGGGAGGGAAGCCTGCTGTGGGTTCATGATATTAACTTGCGTCTGGCAATGTCGAAGCTTCAGCTACCAGACACGACCTTAGTGATTTCACTTGATGAACACTTGGGCAATTTGACTGTTTGCCCATCAAATGTGCCCGTTAACAGGCATGCCCGCCAATCAGGTCCATTTGTCTGGACAGGCCTTAAGAACTTGACAGTAGATTCACATTCAGACAGAAGTGTGGAAATAAGTCTCACTAAATTGAAGTGTCAACCACAAGATTTAAGAGAATGCATTATAGGTATTTTGTCAGAGTACAGTGAGTCCTTGTTATACGGTACATATGTGTTCCTGAAAACCTTACCACGAATTGAAATTACCGTATACTGAATTTTTCTTACCGTAAATAGAATCGAGGGTAATAATTACCAAATACCGTAACTGTGAATTTACCGGATAAAGAATTACTGTATAAGGAGGACTCACTGTACTGCCATACCCAAGACAGTGGGTGAGATGCAGGGATGACCTGTCATCCAGGAGGGGCCAAGAAGAGAGGGAGGGAGGGAAGGGTGGTGAATGGGAGTGAAGTATGTGAGAATGAAATGGTTGGGAGTGGATTTATGCCTTTGACTACCTCTTGTAAAAGGGAAAAAGCCATTGGTATATGTGCGCATGTACTGCCATACTGGTGGCAATATTAATAGAATGCATATTGTTGATGATATTGTCATCTTCAATAGCAGCAATCGCATCTTAATTCACTATATTATATGAAGAAGACTATTGCTGTTACTGTGTAAATATCAGGATTGATCATTATCACTGTCAGTATGGTTGTTTTACACTCGGTTTCATCTCTCCCTTTTCTTGTAAGAACTGACAGTTGTCAACTGCTCCCCTCCTCTTATATCAATAAGTTGGTAACAGAAAATGTCCCTCAAATATAACACAGTCAATCATGATTGCACAATGTATAGGTAATTAGGTATTAAATTATGAATTAAGGTAAATGTTGTAAAATTAAGTCTTTAGGGGTAAGTTAAGAGGAAATTGTTTTTGTAAAGAAAAGTGTGAATTATATATTTTTTCTGTACTTTTTCAGACTTGTCCGGACATAGAAGTGGATTCTAGTATTCAAAAGGAAGTGGAAAAAGCAAAGTTCAAATTGGGGGACTTGGATAGTGAAAAAGAAGAGGACAAGAATACAGAAACTAATGCAGTAACCACTACAACAGCTGAACCAAAAGGGTCTGAAAAACAGGAAGACAAACTTTCACCCACACCAGGAATCTCTGAAGACCTGGAAGAGAAACTGTCACAGGGTGGTCAGGATTTTGATGGAGAAGATTTGGTTGAGAAGCCTGTTACTAAAGATGAGTCTTGTAAAGAAAGTGCTAAAGAAGAGAAATTAGACAAGGAGAATATACAGAATGACAATATGTCACCAGAAAACCAATCTCTGGATACCATGACTGGAGAAAATATAAATGCTTTAGATGAGCCAGGATCACCCTCTGAAACTCTTGAGGGACCAGGCTTGCCCCCTCAAAATATGGATGAACCAGAGCTGCCTTCTGAAAATATGGATGAGCCACGTCTATCAGAGGCAAGCTTAGTTGACTCAAATTTAGAAGCAAGCTTGTCCACCGAGAACATGTCTGAACCAAGATTAGTTCCTGAAGGAGAGGGAGAATCAAGATTAACACCAGAAAATATCACAGAATCAAGCTTAACTGCTGAACACATCACTCCAGCAGAGTTATCTGCTGAAAATTTCACAGAAGCCAGGCTGACTGCAGAAAATATGACAGAAACGGGCTTGACGCCAGAAGACCTGACAGGAGCTGATTTGACCCCTGGGAACTTGACAGGAGCTGAATTGACATCTGAAAACTTGACTGACTCTGGTTTGGCCTCAGAAACTATGGCAGGAACAGGGTTAGTCACCAGTAACTTAAGTGAAACTAGATTAACCTCTGAAGACATGGCTGGAAGTGTCTTAAGTGCAGAGAACATTACTCAGACAGGGTTAACAGGAGAAAACATGTCTGAAACAGGCTTAACAGGAGAAAACATGTCAGAGACAGGGTTGTCATCTGAAGCTATGACGGAGTCGGGATTGTCGTCGGAAAACATTACTGAGGGTGGCCTGACAGCTGAAAGCATGACTGGAACTGGCTTAGCAGCTGGGAACATGACAGATGCAACCTTAACTTCCGAGAACATGTCTGAAGCAACTCTTACTGCAGAAAACTTGGCAGGGCAAAGCTTGGCTGAAAATATGATTGAAGAAAGTTTGAATGCAGAGAATCTGGCAGAGGGAAACATAGATGTCGATAATTTGACTGTTACCTCTGGCGTTAATCCCTTTGGGGAAGGGGTTGTACAGAGTGGACAGGGGAATATTCTTATTCAGTATGCTGGTGTAACGGAAACTGTTCCTCTTCCCACTTCTGACGTTGGGGTTGTTGGGACAGCAAGCTTTGGTGAAACCGATGTAAGTAACGATGGTGAAACTTACAGAATACCGTCACACATTTTACCAACTGTTAGTATGGGAGAAAATGCAATTAGTCCAACTAAGATATTAATCCAAACTTCGGCAGAGCAAAGGCCGCAGCAGGGGCAAGACGGAAATGGCAAGATACTTATATTGGTACGTGGGAATTCGTCAGGCAATAGCATCAAGCAACCAGTAAACAATCAGATGAATGGCAGCAACACAAGCACTAGCTTAGGGATGGCAGCAGAATTGAAAGCAGAGCCCCAAGTCAGAAATCCAATTGTGATTCGATCTAACATGGGTGCAGCAGGAGGTTTGGTCACATCAGCACAGGGTCAGTCGAGCCCGTTCAAAGTTATCACCCATCCAACTTTAAGTAATTCTGGCACTGACACTTCAAGTATGCAGGGAATTAAAAAAGAACCTCCAGATCCAAATGATAATGATGAAGACTATGTCATGGCATTAGACATGAAGAGTGGCCAGACATTAATGGTTAAGGAAGGAGCTGCCACTGTCAGCAATGTGAGAAGACTGTACGAGTGCACCATTTGCAAAAGCCGTTTTGTTAGATATGATTCATACAGGTGAGGTGGTTTTATTACTTTGAAAATAGTGCCCTATATTTGTGTTAATGATTTTGTTAGTCATTTGTCAGAGTAGAAATCTTGGTATAATGGTATGGTAAATTGACATAAACATTATCGTTTCAGAATTCACGTGGAGGGATGCAAGAAGGCACAGAATGAACCAACTAAAGTTCCTCTTTACATGTGTTCCTTCTGTAAGAAGACATTCAGGAATAAAGAAGCAGTTAGTCAGCACTTTCAGATATGCCCTAAAAAGCATAAGATGCAGGTAGCAAAGGTAAGATATTTAAATAGTTCTGGTTATAGAATCTAAGCTCTAAATACAATCACTACAGGGACCAATGATGGCTACTTGAATGTGGTGGTCCTGTAAGATTGACAGCGAAGCTGCTCATTTCCAAAACCATGAATCACATCTTCAGCAGGAGATGCAAATTTGGTCTCTGGTCTGGGCTCATTATATATATATATAATATATATATATATATATATATATATATATCTTTGCCAATTTCAACTGCATTTCTTACAACCTTCATACATGGAGAGCCAGCAACTGCTTTCCTTCAACCATTCAGCCAGTGACATAGAAACAGTTCTACGCACACATGCGCACATGCACTTGCGCTACAGAGAGACATGGACAAAGTCTGGGAATGGAGCCAGAAGTGGGAAGTGAACTTTAACATTAAGAAATGTAGTATAATGGAGTTTGGAAAAAGTAAAAAATGAATATCAGGACAATATAAAATCGGTTCAAAGGAAGTAACAAAAGTTAGTTCCAAAAAGGACCTAGGAGTAATTATCACAAAAGACGTCCCCAGATGAGCATATAAACAAAATAGTCAGAGAAGCCTGCAAATAACTAAGATCAATAAAGGTGGCTTTTAATTATTTGGATGAAGTAATGGTAAAAAAAAATATATATTAGTCGTACTGATAAGGCTACCTCCCTTGTAAGGGTGAAAAAGCCTTTGGTATATGTATGTATGATAAGACCAGGATTGGAGTACGCTGTGACACTATGGACACCCAGTACAAAAAAGAATATAAGGAAATTAGAAAGAATCCAAAGAGCAACAACAAAGATGGCCCAATACTTTCAAAATTGACATACCAACAAAGATTGGCTAAACTGGAACTACCAACCCTGGAACAAAGAAGAGAAAGAGGTGATCTACTGGCTATTTACAGAATCATAAAAGGCATGGAAGTCCTTGACAGAGAAGACTTATTAAAGTGAGATAAAAGAAAAACAAGGGGACATGAAAAGAAACTAAAAAAGGATAGTTATAGAAGAGATCTGAAAAAAAAGAAAAACAGTTTTCCACACAGAGTGGTGGATGTCTGGAACAAATTGGATGAAACAATATTGTGTGCAAATACCATACAAGAATTTAAGAACAAACTAGATGTGAGATACAAAGACAGGTCACTATGAGCCTAGCTCCCCTTCTCGTATAATACAATTAAGTAAATACACACATACGCATACACATGATAGAAATGTTAGCTTATTTTTTACATTTTTTCTTCATTTATAGTCATATTCTTGCCTTTCAGGTGAAAGAGTCGACGGAAAATGTTGGAACATCCAAGAGGAAGAGAGGGGCAGATTTATACAAAGAATCCCTAGCTCCAGGAACTCAGTTGCGATGCCAGGTAAGTGGCTAACCCAAATTAATTTTAGAAATTTTACTTGTACATGTGGGTTGATAAGTTGCCAAAGTAAGTTTGCATCTCTTGTCTCAGCATGTCATGGAGAAAAAGGTATCTCAGTCCTCCACAGTTTGGGTCAAGGGCAGTCCATTTCATATGTCGCTTGTTTGCGAAAACGTCGTCATAACTCAAAATATCGAATTTTTCAGGAGAGGCATTTTAAAGTTTCAAAACGCTCTCAATATTATAAAAAGCCCTCAAACACCATAGGTGGAACATTTTTTGGAGCATCAAATACGCCTCTAAAGTTTATAGAAGTTGAAACAATCATAATCTTTACTAAGTCTAAAATATTTGTTGGAACAAGTTGGAACATGTAAGGTTATGTCGTTGGGACATTTAGCACTCCCTAGCGGTCAATTTTTGAGCTACGGATATGACACTGTTACCAAAAAATCTGTGTTTGAAGATGAATATGTCTGTATAGATAACTCAAAAATTCAGTTTTTTGAGTTATGACGACGTTTTCGCAAACAAGCGATATACATATACCAAGGGCTTTTTCCCCCTTACAAGGGAGGTAGCCAAAAAACAAAGGGATAAAATCCACTTCCACCCAATCCATCCCCACATACTCCACTCCAATCCACCCCCCTCCCTCCTTCCCTCTTATCTTGGTTCCTCCTGGATGACATCTCAAGGTTGCCCTGTCCCCCAAGACACTGCATTGGCTAACTATTAGTGATTTTAACTTGGTCCCCCCCTTTATAAGGGGGAAAGGCACTGGCATGATGTAGCTATCAGTTGCTTGGGAAAACATAGATTGGTAAAATCACTAATACTTGTGGTGTTTTTCAGTGTTGGTATTTTCTGCATGAGGGGATGTGGAGGGAGGGTCACTGTATAAGTGAAGCAGCCCTGCTGTGGATGTGCTGTGTCTTGCTGCATTGGTTCTTACCCAGGCAGTGGGCAGGAGACAGGGATGACCCTTCATCCGTGAGGAGCTACTACAAGAGGGAAACAAGTGTGGTGGTGGGAGTGGGTGTGTGCCTTTGACTTGGCTACCTTCCTAATCAGGGGGAAGAAACCTTTGTTATATAAATAGATGATGTACTCATGGGGCACATGCTGACCTCCCCTTGTAGCCCTAGAGCTGTAAATGGTAGTGTTTAGAGTTTATTTAGTGTATTTCATGCTGGGGTTGCTGACTAAATGAAGTTGCCTTGTTGTGTCTTGCTGCATTGCCTCAGACCCAGGGCAGTGGGCAAGATGCAGGGATGACCCATTATTCAGGAGGAGCCAAGAAAAGGAGGGAGGGGTTTTGAATGGGAGTGGAGTATGTGGAGATGAAACGGGTAGGAGTGGATTTATGTATTTGACTTTGGCTACCTCCCATGTAAGGAGGAAAAAGCCCTTGGTATATGTATGTATGTGTTACACTGAATGTATTTCTCCTATTGACCAATGTGCTGTTCTTCAGGACTGTGACCGAACATTCAGCAAAGAAAGGCAGTACTTCAGTCATGTCAAGAAATGCACCAAAATATCTGTTCATGACATGTCTTCAGTTAAAATGGAAGTTGAAGTTGAAGAACCTGAAGAGGAGGTGGAACCTCAAGAAGATCCATTTGAAGACCCACCTCCACCACCTAGGAAGCGTGGCCGTCCCCCCGGTAAACCATCCGCAAAAGCTACGAATGCGCACAATAATCTACAGCTCTTCTCAGGAGGTATGTATATGTGTAGTGCATAGCACTATACCCATGTTATACAGCCACGGAAATGTGTTTGTGGTTTTTATCTGCAATTTCATTCTTCTCACCTTACTTCATTTGGAGACACTGGAAAATAATATAAATTTGCACATGATAAATACTGTGAAGCTTATATGGATCCCTATACTAAAATCTCTTCTGCTGAGCAGTAGAGATGAAACCAATTGGTAAAAAAGATTATATAAGAAGGGCAAGAAGGAGGAAAAAATTTATACTAAAAGTGGCCCTATACCATGGGGACTGCATGATTTTTATGAAGTCTGTAATTTAGGGATTAGACATTTGGAAATAGATGCTTAGAAGAGGTTGTATGAAGGAGTGATTGTGCTGATAGCACTGTATGGGGCAGAAACATGTTTAAATGTGTTTGAGATGAAATGCTTGAGAACTATGGTAGGGAATTTCTCCCCATCTCTTTTTTTTGCATGAGGGGATGGAGAGGGGGGGGTGCCTATTAAACGAAGTGGCCTTGCTGTGGATGTGCTGTATCTTACTACATTACTGCAAGGATGACCCATCATCCAGGAAGAGCCAAGAAAGAGGGAGGGAGGGGTGGTGAATGGGAGTGGAGTATGTGGGGATGAAATGGGTGGGAGTGGGTTTATGGCTTTGACTTTGGCTACCTCCCATGTAAGGGGGGAAAAAGCCTTTGGTATATGTATTCATTATTTCCTTTTGCTTATATTTTTAACTTTTAGGTAATCTCCACTCAATGAAAAATTATCACTTGATTTCTATCTTTCCCATGACTCCAACTCTTTAGTGTGGTATTATCTCCAAGGGTAGAAATGCTAGTTTTCAACAAATCGATATTATGTATGAATCATAATTAGGGTAAAGTGTAATGAGAAATAGACATTTGGGAATGGATGCTAAGAGGAGATTGTATGAAGAAGTGATTGTGCTGACAGCACTGAATGGGGGCAGAAACATGGAACATTAGAGAGGAAGAGAGGAGTTTGAATGTCTTTAAGAGGAGGTGCCTGAGAAGTATGATAGGAGTTACTAGGCTGGATAGGTGAGGAGAGAACAGGGAGTGGAAAAGGAGTTGGAAGGTAGGGTTGATGAAAGAATATTGAGATGGTTTGGACACATGGAGAGAATGAGTGAAGAAAGACTACTAAAAGAGGTGTGGAAGGCATAGGTGGAAGGAGTGAACATGAAGGGGCAACCTAGGATGAGATGGATGGATGGGGTAAAAGGGGCATTGGGAAAGGGGAATGTCTGTTGAAAAAGGACAGGAGAGGACAGAGGATAGGGGTGAGTGGAGAATGGTTGTATATAGATGATGCTGTGATGCATGAGGGGGAGTGGGTGAGAGATGGGGGTGAGGGAGTATATATGAAAAATAAATCAACGCAGCCCAAAGGGATTTCTCCCCATCTTCTCCTTTTCTGCATGAGGGGACAGAGAGGTGGGTTGCCAATATAATGGAGTGGCATTGCTGTGGATGTGCTGTGTCTTGCAACACTGCTTCTGACCCAGGGCAGTGGGTGAGATGCAGGGAGGACCTGTAATCCAGGAGGTGCCAAGATAAGAGGGGGAGAAAGGGGTTGAATGGGAGTGGAATATGTTGGGGATGGAATGGGTGGGAGTGGTTTTTATGCCTTTGATTTTTGGCTATCTCCCTTATAAGGGCTTTTGTAATTAACATTTTTCACTCATGGATTAATTGGTAAAACTTTATATATTGGTAATTGCATCAAAAGTCATCTATGAAGTAAATTGTCTAAGGATGGGAGAGAAATGGGTAGGGGTGGGTATATGCCTTTTGAATTCGGCTATATCCCTGATAAGGGGAAAAAAGCCTTTGATATATAGATAGTCTTTTCTTTTTCTGCTTGAGGGGATGCATAGGTGGGGTTGCTGATTAAATGAATCACCTTGCGGTGGATGTGCTGTGTCTTGCTGCATTGCTTCAGATCCAGGTCAGTGAGTGAGATGCAGGCTCCAGGAGGAGCCAAGAAAAGAGGGAGGGAGGGGTGGTGAATGGGAGGATGAAATGGGTGGGAATGGATTTATGCCTTCGACTTTGGCTACCTCCTTGGTATATGTATATATATAGGTAGAAGTTATTTTTATTATTTGAGATCAGTAGATGCAGTTATGGGACTTGTCCTGTTCCATAATAGGTTATATTCAGTTGTGTAGTTGTTCTCCTTAACCACTTACTACGAGTCAGGTTCTTGTGCGCAGCAGTGGCTGCCATGTGTATGATTCATTACACTACTTGCATTATAAGATATAAAGTTACTGCTGTATTACTCATACTCTTTTACTCTGATTTTTACTTTGATTAATAATGAACACAGAAAACATGATCAAATTAGTTCACAGAATCTGGGGGTAACTCATTTACAACTTAGAAAATTTATAATCAAGATGCCGATACCAGCATCCTTGTGTACCTATTCGCACCTCATGACACTTATGCAGGCGTCATTGTACCAAAGTGGTTAAACCGTTTTTGAAGCCCTGAAGATGCCCTCTAGCACCTTGATAGAGTAAATTTTGGTCAGATGTCGATGATTCGATGATTTGGTAGTATATATGTTTCCTGATTTTTTTTTCAGCCCCACCAACTGTTTCTACACAAGGTCTGATGGTGGTTGACAATGAGGGAATGGTACGAAGCACAACAGGTTTGGCCCACACAGTCCAGCTCAGTTTGGAAAATGCTAGTCAGGAAGGAAAACCCCAGCCTGTCGCCCTCGTTGCAGATGCCAAGGTTTGCAAGTACCTTGTTCATACAAGATGCCCATGTTGATTAATTTATTTCTGAAACTTCATGATAGACTACTGCCTGTAATTCTTTGAAGGGATTGCAAAGTTTGATCATTGCAGGGAGTTAGAGGTCGAGGTCGTACCCCAAAGGCATGGTCGCTTGTCTGTTCGTTATGCAACAAAATGTTCATCACCAAAGTGGCTTTGGCTACGCATATGGTGAATCAGCATGGGACACAACTTGTTCGTACGCGGAACACACTTGAAGGCATCACTGACTTGCCCCAGAGTTTATTAAGGTAGGTTGAAAGATCCATAACATCATTCCTTCTACAGGAAGAGCATAGCTTTATGGTGAAGCCATCTCCTTTGCCGCATGCACATGACCTGTTGGGGCAGGTGACTAACAGTCACTTCTGGGAATTGGAGAGAAGTGTGGGATTCGAACTCATAACTAAGTGAATGCGAGACCAACACACCTCCAATTTCACCTCCAGCGTACATGAATTGGGCTAAAACATGTTCATCAGTCTGGGCATGCTCACTGGCCAAGTGGTCTAGTGTTGCTACTTGGGAGTGAAGTTGGAGTGGTATCAGATCAAATCCAGGTGTCAAGAAGAAAGTTCATTGTAAGGGTGGACTATATTAGATTTCCTTTGTACAGCCCTCTGCTACATGGCACCATCTTGGACCTCTCTGAGAGGGGGAGTTCGTGACATTAAAATAGATCAATCTTTCATCAGTCAGGCATTGTGTAATTACATTTGCAGTTTATTTTTGAGTGGATGATAGGAAGGTGGTCACAGTGCTGTGAAGTGATGGGAATAAACTTACTTTTACATATCAGGCCCTGTTTTGGAGAGATATGCCTCATTGCATTGCTTGTGACTTGAGCAGGGACAGGGCAGCCCTTCATCCCTGAGATACTGAGGTGGGATGGGCGGTTGGATGGATTGTATTTGTTAATGATGTAGATGTATGCTTTGACTTGGCTGCCCCTTTTATAAGGGGTAAAAAACCGGCAGAGAAATCATTCCGAAGACATGAGTAACACTAGGATCCCTACATTAAAGTTACCACCCTGCACTAAAATTATGTTTATCAATGGCCTTTTCCTTCATGTGAGGGGGAAGGCAAAGTCTAAGCATGGTTTGACTCTATGGAAGAAAAATTACAGAAAGGATGATCCCCAGTTCCCTCAATCCACACCTAGTAGTTGCCTTATATGATATACAGGGGAATATGTTGGTGGAATTCTTGTAACCTGTCTTTAGTTTGGTTTCAGGGCATCTCTGACCTTCACCTCTTCCCTTGCTTGAAAGGGCCAGTCTTTTCCTTTAGTCTTCACTGTTTGTGTATATAGGTTCCTAGACACCTTTAACTTTCTGTCTGCTCTATTTTGTCCTCATGTATCTGTATATTAGCCATATGCTCTCCATTCTTGAATACAACAATTACCATTTGATATCATGACTTTCAGTTTTCTCCTTCAACAATTCATAACAAATTCACTCGCCAACAAACCCATGTTTTATATACCTATATTGTTTTTGCATTCAATTTTTTCCTATATAAATTGGCACTAGGCATGCTATCTTCCAATCTTAAACTAATAACCCCATGGAACATACATCACACACTCTCACTTGAACAGTAGAATAAAACTGTGGTATTTGGCAGAATAGAATACAAATTACCCTCCAGTTCAGAAGGGATTAATCAATACCAAAAAGATACTATTGAGATGAATAAGATATTCAGGCATGACCCAGGATTAATCTTGTATCCTTTGGTAAGGAAAAGGTTTTAATATTGAGGAAGATAAATATAAATAAAAAGAAAAAATTGCAAGGTGTGAAAAGTACATTTTTGTCTTGCAGATGTCCACTTTGCAGTCATCACTACCAAACTGAAAACAATTTTATTGATCACTTGGTTCTTATGCACACCAATCGTTTGCAAGAAACCTACAGTAATCTACAAAAACAGGTTAGTTTCAAGGCAATTGATGAAATGTTATGAAGATAAGGAATATTACTTCTTAGAATGAGATGAGGGAAAATGGAATAGAAGAACTAAAAGTTCATTCATACTTTGGTTTCCATGTACTCCATGCATCTTTAAAATTGTTACTTCTATTAAAAAAATGATTGTTTGGTCTTACTTTTTTAGTTGATCGTTAGTAATGAGAATATTGTTTATGTCACTCACATAAAGACTATAATAAACAAAGCTTCCACAGTATCATTTTCCATTAATTACTTTACTCAGATATTGTAACAAGGATTGTGATTTGTTGTTCAAGTTCCATTTGGAATGAAGGTTCTTGTGAATGTTAAAATTTATGTCAGTTGTAACTTCTAACAGATCATAAATTTACATACTTTTTCTCCAATGTGATTTGTATTTATTGAGCCCAAAATCATGTCTCAAAGTATATACCACAAGCACATCCCATTTTCAGGAGCTACTGACCCATTTTCTCAATGTCTCAAAATAGTATGAAGACAATAGGAAAGTTGCCACTTGAATTGAAGTGCCTTTCCTTACTGCTACATAATTTGAAGATTTTCAAGTTATCTAAGTTGATGATTATTATCAATATTTAATTATTTATTTATTTTTAAGAACAAATATTATTTTCTCCAAGGTTTCTACAGGCTTTACCCTGTTCCTTATATTTTTAGCACACTCCGAAAAGTTCCCCTATCAGTTGTATCATACACGATCCCCAAGCCCATGAGAGCCCAAACAACATACATACTTCATACATACCCATCTTGCCACAACAACTATTTTACATATCCTCTTCTCGCCCAAACCCACTCTGTTCTTCCCCAATCATGTGCTCTCCATTCCCTTCTTAATTCTCTCAACACCTCTTACCAACCTGACTCAATGGACTGTATTTTCTAAAACTACTGCATTTATACTTAGCACCCTTCCCCTTGTATAATTAGACTATACATGCAATCTTCCAATCCACTGAAACAATCCCTTCCCTTGGGCACGTATTGAACAATCTCTCTGATGGTAGAACTATGATTTGTTTGATCTCAAGTGAAACTGTGTCCTTTTCTGTTGAGAATTACTTTGAGATAAAGTTGCTGGTCTTCAACACTCAGTATCACTCCAATCACTTTGTTGTCTTGGTCTTGTCCTGCAGGAGACCTGAAGTCCCAGGAGATTAGCCATGGCCCCTTAAGTCATTTAGTGAAGAGGGTTTGTGTTGCTTTCTGGAAGGACATAGTGCAGGAGAATATAGTATGTCTTCTGTGAGATGGTTGGACTTGGTGCAATTGGTGTCTGTTGCCTGGCTGATTCTGAGTTGGTGGTGCTTTAGTATAGGTTTTACCAGAGTGTATGCATGTCAGAGGTAGTCTTGGAAGTAGTTCAGGTGATTTCTGGAAATTTAGTGACGGAATTTTGTGGTCTATTAAGGAGTACTTATTTTGTGGTCCGAGTGTATATTTGTATTGACATTCTAAGAGTAGGGTAGTGTAGATCTTTTGAGTAGAATACTGCTTAGGTTGTTTTTATGTTGCATATGGTGGGCTGTGATGTGAAGAGTGGCTAGGTGGGTTTGGGGCTTTTGCATAGAACTGTATGCCCATCATTCTCATGTGCAGTTTTATTGGAAAAAGCCTTTGGTATATGTATGTATTTTAGTTTGTGATTATATTAGATTAGGAGAGGAACAGAGGGAGTAATTGGTGAGGAACAGTGTGGGTTTAGGACGGGTAGAGGTTGTGTAGATCAGATTTTTGTGGTAAGACATATGTGAGAAAGCTATAGGAAAGGGGAAGGATGTTTTTTGGGGTTTTATGGATCTGGAAAAGGCTTATGACAGGGTAGACAGAAAGGCACTGTGGGAGGTTTTGCGGATTTATGGGATAAGAGGAAAGCTTCTAGGAGCTGTCAAGAGTTTTTACAAGAGTAGTAGAGCATGTGTCAGGATTAGAAATGGAGAGAGTGAGTGGTTCGAGGTAAAGGTGGGACTTCGTCAGGGATGCGTTATGTCACCCTGGCTGTTCAACTTGTACATGGATGGGGTGGTGCGAGAGGTAAATGCAAAGGTAGTGGGTCAGGGATTGGAGATGGTTAAAGAAAACGGAGAAAAGTGGGAGGTGAGCCAGCAGTTGTTTGCGGACGACACTGTGCTTGTGGCAGGATCGGAGGAGGGATTGAGGAAGTTGGTGACAGTTTGGGAGAGTGTGTGAAAGAAGAAAGCTGAAGATAAATGTGGGTAAAATTAAGGTGATGAGATGTAAAGGGGTGAAAGTGGAAGCAGACTGGAAGTGAGCATTAAGGGAGAGTAACTGGAGGAAGTGGATAGTTTTAGATACTTGGGTACAAATGTGGCAGGAAAAGGTGGAGGTAGAATGTAGATTGAGAGAAGCGAGTAAATGCCTTGGTGGATTAAAAAGTGTAATGAGAAATAGACATTTGGGAATGGATGCTAAGAGGAGACTGTATGAAGCAGTGATTGTGCCAACATCAATATACGGGGCAGAAACATGGAACATAAGAGAGGAAGAGAGAAGGGGTTTGAATGTGCTTGAGATGAGATGTCTGAGAAGTATGATAGGGGTTACTAGGTTGGAGAGAGTGAGAAATGAGGAGAAAAGGGGTGGTAAGGGAGCTGGGAGACAGGGATGAAATTATTGGGATGGTTTGGACACATGGAAAGAATGAGTGAAGATAGACTAGTAAAAGAGGTATGGAAGGCAGATGTGGAGAGTGTGAACATGAGGGGGCGACCTAGGATGAGATGGATGGATGGGGTGATTGGTGCTTTGGGGAAGAGGGGTATGTTTGTTGAGGAAGGATGGGAGAGGACAGAAGACAGGGGTGAATGGAGAATGGTTGTATATGGATGATGTTGTGATGCATGAGGTGGAATGGGTGAGGGGATGGGGGGTGAGATAGTATGTGTGAGCAAAATTTTGATGCAGCCCGAAGGGATTTCTCCCCATCTCCTTTAATGCATGGGGGACTGAGAGTGGGGGTAGCCAATTTAATGAAGCAGCCTTGCTCTGGATGTGCTGTTTTCTTGCAACACTGCCTCTGACCCAGGGCAGTGGACAAGGTGCAGGGATGACCCGTCATCCAGAAGGTGCTAAGATAAGAGGGAGGGTGGAGGCGAGTGGAGTGTATTTAGGGATGGAATGGGTGGGAATGTTTTTATGCCTTTTTCTTTTTGGCTACCTCCCTTGTAAGGGGGAAAAAGCCTTGGTATATGTATGTATGATTATATTATATTGGTGTTGTTTTGATGCAGCCATATATTATTCCTAATGCTTTATTTTATAATGTTTGAAGGATGCTTTCGAGTTATTTTGATTGTTGGATACTGTGACGTAGATGCATCATCAAGTATAGTTCTTATGAGTTCAAAATAGACAAAAATATTGTCAGTATTACCAGTATTATAAAGTTCTTATTAGAGAAGTAGTACAGTCATACATACTTATACCATTGGGTTTTTCCCCCCCCCTTAAAATGGAGGTAGCCAAAAACATACATCCATACATATACCAAAGGCTTTTTTCCCCCTTACATGGGAGGTAGCCAAAAGTCAAAGCATAGAAACCACTCCCACTCATTCCATCCCCTACATACCCCTCTACCCTCTTCCCTCCCTCTTGGCACCTCCTGGATGATGGGTCATCCCTGCATCTTGTCCACTGCCCTGGATCATAGGCAGTGTCGCAAGACACAGCACATCTACAGCAAGGCTGCTTCATTAATTCCGTGACCCCCCCTCTCCGTCCCCTCATGCAGAAAAGGAGAAGACAGGGATAAATCCTTTTGGGCTGCGTCAATTTATTTCTCATACATACTCCCATACCCCCCATCCCCCACCTCATGCATCACAGCATCATCCATACACAACCATTCTCCATTCACCCCTATCTTCTGTCCTCTCCTGTCCTTCCTCAACAGACATCCCCTTCTTTCTCAATGCCCCTTTTACTCCATCGATCCATCTCATCCTAGGACGCCCCCTCATATTCACTCCTTCCACCTCCACCTTCCACACCTCTTTTACTAAACTTTCTTCACTTATTCTTTCCATGTGTCCAAACCATATCTCCCAACTCCTTTTCCACCCCTGTTCTCTTCCTCACCTCATTTCTTACTCTAGCCTAGTAACCCCTATCATACTTCTCAGGCATTTCATCTCAAACACATTCAAACTCCTCTCTTCCTCTCTTATGTTCCATGTTTCTGCCCTATACAGTGCTGTCGGCTTAATCACTCCTTCATACAATCTCCTCTTAGCATCCATTCCCAAATGTTTATTTCTCATTACACTTTTTAATCCCCCAAGGCATTTACTTGCTTCTCTCAATCTACATTCTACCTCCACCCCCACTCCTCCCTTTCATGCCACATATGCACCCAAATATCTAAAACTATCCACTTCCTCCAGTCTCTCTTCCTTAATAATTCCAGCCTCCTGCCACTTTCTCCCCTTGTATATTTCATCACCTTTTCCCCACATTAATCTTCAATTTCCTTCTATCACACACCTTCCCAAACTGTCACTAACTTCCTCAATCCCTCTGATCCTGCTATAAGTGCAATGTCGTCAGCAAACAGCAACTGGCCTATCTCCCACTTTTCTTCATTTTCTTTAACCATCTCCAATCCCTGACCCACTACCCTTGCATTCACCTCTCGCACCACCCCATCTATGTATGAATTGAACAGCCAGGGCGACATAACACGTCCCTGACAAAGTCCCACCTTTACCTCAAACCACTCGCTCTCTCCATTTCTAATCCTAACACAAGCTCTACTGCTCTTGTAAAAACTCTTTACTGCTCTTAACAGCTTTCCTCCTGTCCCATATATCTGCAAAACCTCCCACAGTGCCTTCCTCTACTCTGTCATAAGCCTTTTCCAGATCCATAAAAGCTCAAAAAATCCTTACCTTTTCCTATAGCTTTCTCACATATCTGTCTTACCACAAAAATCTGATCTACACAACCCCTACCTGTCCTAAAACCACACTGTTCCTCACCAGTTACTCCCTCTGTTCCTCTCCTAATCCTCTCAATCAAGACCCTCCCATAAGCCTTCCCAACTACACTTAACAAGCTGATCCCTCTTAAAGTGGAACTATACAGGCACTCCTCCAGTCCTCTGGCACTCTACCCTCTCTTAAACAAACATTAAATAACCTCACCAGCCAGTCCATCATAACTGTACCTCCTTTTTTCAGACATTCTGCATGGCATCCATCCAACCCAGGTGCCTTACCTGCTCTCATCATCTTAACAGCTGCCTTCACTTCATCTTTCCTTATTTCTCCTCCATTTTCCTCACTCATCAATCATTTTTTAGCACTTATCCACTGCAACTACCTTTCCATCCCTATCTTCCTTCACATTTAGCAACTCCCTTAAAATACTTTGCCTACCATCCTCTCACTGCCTTCTCTTCCATTATCATCTCTATCTACACCTTTTACCTTTTCTTTTCTACTTGATTTGACTCCTCTTCCTCTTAATTTCTTTCCAACATTTTTTTTATTACTTTAAAAATTTTCTGTCATACTCTTACCCCATTTCACATCTGGGCTCCTCATTGCCTTCTTTATCTTATGCTCTACTTCTTTTCTCTTTACTTTGTACCTCTTGTACAATTCCCTCGTCCTAATTTGTAACCAATCTATGAAAGCCTGCTTCTTCTCTTTTACAACCTTCTTTGCTTCCTCATCCCACCACTCATTACCCTTCCTTCTATTTCCTCCCTTCCTTGTTCCACACACCATCTTTGCACATCTTACGACTCCCTCCTTGAACCATCCCCATTCTACTCAATCCTTCACTCCCTCTCCTCTCTCTTGTAGCCACTCCCACCTATTTCATCCCCACATACTCCACTCCCATTTACCTTCTCCCTCCCTCCCTCTTATCTTGGTTCCTGATGAAAAAAGTCCTTCATTGATTGCTTTTACATTTGCAGACAACACAGTATGTGTGCTCATTATGCTCTTTGGTTCTGCTGACGGAAGAACTGCTAATGGAGCACCTGAGTTTAGTGCATCTAGAGGAGTTGGAGAGCATGGCCCAGTCAGACACTCACGTGGAATTTGGTAGAAGTGTTCGGGACGAGTCTGGGGATTCACATCAGATAGAAGGTGAGAAGGGCAGAGTGACTCTAAAAGCTTTGTATGAATAATTTTTATTTATTTATTTTTTGCTGCTGTTAATTGTTTTGAAGTGGTTTTATTTTCATATATTGAAATATTCACACTTTGTCACTGTAATTTTATAGTATAAATTGTATGTGATGTGGTGGTCTGTTGGGCCTTGCCACAGAAGTGTACTTTATTGCTGCTTTGCCTTTGTCTCATGCAGTGTGGTGGGAAACAGGGATGACCCTTGATCCACAAAGAGCTGAGATGGGAAGGACAATAAATGAGAATTTGTTAGGTATAGGGTTTCTTCAATTGGAAGTGATTATTAAGGGAGAGAGGCTAGGGGAAGTGAATAGCTTGATACTTGGGGGTGCATGTGGCAGGAAAAGGAGTGTAGGTGGAGGTAGAATGTAGATTGAGAGATGCAAGGAAATGCCTTTGGGGATTAAAAATTGTAATGAGAAATAGATATTTGGGAATGGATGCTAAGAGGAGATTGTATGAAGGGATGATAGTGCTGACAGCTCTGTATGGGGCAGAGACATGGAACATAAGAGAGGAAAAGTTTAAATATGTTTGAGATGAAATGTCTTGAGAAGTGTGATAGGGGTTACAAGGTTGGATAAAGTGAGAAACAAAGAGGTGAAGAGGAGGATGGGGGTGGAAAAGGAGATGGGAGATGGGTTGATGGAAGAGTATTGGGATGGATTGGACACATGGAGAGAATGAGTGAATAAAGATTAGTAAAAAAAAAAGTCGGAAGACAGAGGTGGATGGAGTGAACATGAGGGGACAACCAAGGATGAGATGGATGGATGGGGTAAAAGGGGCATTGAGCAAGTGGTGGATGTCTGTTTAAGAAGGAAGGGAGAAGGTAGAAGATAGGGGTGAGTGGAGAATGGCTGTGTATGGATGATACTGTGATGCATGGAAGAGAGTGGGTGGGGGATAGGGAGTGGTTTAGGGAGTGGTTATGTATTAATGGTATTTTGATGCAGCCTGAAGGGATTTCTCCCTATCTTCAGTGTTACTACATGACGGGATGGAGAGGGGGGTTGCTAATTAAATGAAGCGGCTTTGCTGTTGATGTGCTGTGTCTTGCTGCATTGCTTCTGATCCAGGACAATGGGCGAGATTCAATGATGACCCATCATCCAGGAGGAGCCAAGATGAAGGGGAGGAGTGGAATTATACCATTTGACTTTGGCTACCTCCCTTGTAAAGGGGAAAAAGCCAGATAGGGTCGTTAGATTGATTTAAATCTTTGGGGGGGTCATGATTATTTGATGTTTTTTGCAACTGGATTTTGACATTTTCTTTTAAGATTAAATAGTGGTCCTCTTTGGTTGTGAATGCTCTCTGGCTGAGTAGGTTATAACATGTCTATTTGTGGTGGAGTTCGAGGTGATGGCAGTTTGAACCCTGCCACTGATGAGTTGGACCAAGGGTATGGTTCATTGAATCCCATGCTGCAAAGTCCTCGGTTAAGGGCACCATCCTAGTCTTCTGATAAGGGGAGTTTGCGACCCTATACCAGATCATCATCGTAATCTGGTCATGAAACCATTTTGTAGCAAATTATCAATAACTTCCAGTTAATCACAAACATGATATAACCTGAGTACATTTTTTTCTGTCTGCAGAGGTTGACACTGAAATGTCAAGCAGTGATGGTCAGGCCAAAGTGAAACTGGAAACGGAAGAGGAGGCCCTAGAATGTGGGTTTTGTGGAGAAATTCTAGAAAACCAAGAAGAAATGGTAAGGGATTGATTTTGTTTCTTGATTTATCCATGTAGCATGCATTGGCCACCTCCAAGAAGATGCCCTTGGTGTATGGATAGATTGTGTCATTTCACCATGGATGTTCAGTGTTTATAGATGGGGTGGTAAGGGAGGTGAATGTGAAAGTGCTATGTAAAGGTTCATGAAAAAGTGATGTTTAATTAAAAATAGGATATTGTGTCATTCACATACATATACCAAGGGCTTTTTCCCCCTTACAAAGGAGGTAGCTAGAGTCAAAGGCATAAATCCACTCCTACCCATTTCATTCCCACATACTCCACTCCCATTCACCACCCCTCCCTCCCTCTTAGCTCCTCCTGGATGATGGGTCATCCCTGCATCATGCCCACTGCCCTGGGTCAGAAGCAATGCAGCAAGACAGCACATCCACCCCTCTCTGTCCCCTTATGCAGAAAAAGAGAAGACAGGGAGAAATCCCTTCAGACTGCGTCAAAATATCATTCACATACAACATCCCATCCCCCACACTCCCTTCCATGCATTACAGCATCATCCATACACAATTGTTCTCCACTCACTCCTACTGTCTTCTCCCTTCCTTCCTCAACAGACATTCCCCTCTTTCCCAATGCCCCTTTTATCCCATCCCTCCATCGTGTCCTTAGTCACCCCTTCATGTTCACTCCCTCCAACTCTGCCTTCCACACTTCTTTTACCCATCTTCATTCATTCTTTCCCTGTGTCCAAACCATCTCAATACTCTTTCATCATCCCTATCTCCCAACTCCCTTTCCACCTTCGCTCTTCTCCTTACCTCCTCGTTTCTCACTCTATCCAGCCTAGTAACCCCCACCATACTTCTCATGCACTTCACCTCAAACACATTTTTATTCACCACACCCTCCATAAGGAGCTGAGATGGAAGGGGTGGAAAGAGTGGTGGGGTGGAGTGAAATGGGTGGACTTAGCTAACTCCCTTATAAGGGGCAAAAAGCCCTTGGTATATAGATAGATATATAGATTATGGACTAAATCATAAACTGTATATATGTTTTAGGTGCAGCACTATGTGGAGCAGCATGGAGTAGAGATGGATGAAGATGACTGTCTCTTGGACACAGGTATTGACATTGATATCAGGGTCAAAGACACAGATAAGTTGCTACAATTAGCAGACGGAGCAGCCAATCCTACTCTGCCCCGGAGGACTGTCCTAATCAGAAAGAAACCTAACCAAACCTGGCAATGCAAAGTAAATGACTTGTTTGTTTTTAAACCTATTAAAAAGAATAGACAGTGTACCAGAGAGGAAAAAAACAAAAATCATATAAAGAAGCATATAATTTATTTCATCACCAACTGTGTTTCACCAATTTTATTTTTTCTCAGGAATGCAGTCAAGTGTTTAACAAACATTACATCTTCCTCCAACACCAAAGGGATTCGTGCACTGGCAAGAGCCGAACAATCAAAAGTGGAAATCCACCTGATAGTAGATTTAAGTGTCAAGAACCTGGATGTAGTCACCTATCCTTTTACCAGGTATTGTTGCTAAAGATATTTATCCATGCGTAATGTTTATGTTTTTAGATTCAACAATTACACTGCTCATTTTCATAAGGTTAACCTCTTGACTACGATGATGCCCATGTATGTGTCATGAGCCGCAAGTGGGGATATATGAGGATGCCAGTGTCATCTTCCTGATTATATTTATTTTGTAGTTGTAGCTGAGTGACCCCCGTATTCTGTGAATGGGCTTGATCATGTTTTCTGTGATGTTATATTTATTCAGGGTGAAAGAGAATGAGTATAACAGCAGAAATTTATATTTTGTAATGCACGTATTGTGGTGCATGTACGTGTGAATATTTACTCGTATTGAAGAGGTTGATGTAAGAAAATGCCAGGTTATTGTGATATTAGTGCATATGATCTTTTTACTGCCCCACATTCCCATTGGGCTACCTCAACTATAAGGAGGAAAAAGCCTGTTGTATATCTATATATGTAGATAGATATACCCCGTCTGGGGTATTGGCTGCTTGTTATTGTGGCAAAGTAGCATGCAGTCGATACTTTAGGGTCTATATGGGGCGCCCCTACGGACCAGAGCCACACATCATTTTGTCTATGATAGAAGAAATTCTGTTCATAGAGAAATGATGACACTTTTATACTACGACTGTCCCTCCGTTATGCTGTCCCCCAACCCCTTGTTGCTGTCCTGTACCATTTCTCTGAGTATTCTCTTTCTGTGGTGGGGGAAAAGAATACTGCCACCAAGTTTCCCACTTGGATCGTAAGAGGCGAGAAGAAAGGGACGGGGAGAGGGACTAGGCATCCTTCTCCCTGTAGCCCCACGGGGCATATTCCTAAAAAGAAAAGTGAAGGCATAAGGGGTGCTGGAGGGCCTCGGGCCAGCACCCTAAGGTTTGGGTCTTTTAATGTGCGTGGATGTGGTACAGATGAGAGTAAAAGGGAAGAGATAGGTAGTATGTTTGTGAGAAGAAAGATGGATGTGTTGGCTTTGAGTGAAACTAAGTTGAAAGGGAAGGGTGAGTGTAAGTTTGGGAGTGTAAGTGGGAGGTTATCAGGAGTGAAGAGAGGGCGAGGGAGGGAAGGGGTGGCTATTCTAGTAAGTGAGGAGTTAGGTAAACAGGTAGTGGAGTGGAAGGAGGTTTCCTCAAGGATAATGTGGATGAAGGTGAAACTGGGAAAGGAGATGTGGGTCTTTGTAAGTGCATATGGGCCTGGCAGTGAGAAGAGCGTGGAAGAAAGGGAGGCCTTTTGGATAGATTTAAATGAGTGCATAGAGGGTTTAGGAAGAAATGTCAATGTAATAGTACTGGGAGACCTTAATGCTAGGGTGGGAAATGGTCCAATCGATGGAGTGGTTGGGAAGTGTGGAGTTCCAGGAAAGAATCGTAGTGGAGAGTTGATGGTGGAAATGTGTCTAGAAAGAGAGTTGATGATAGCAAATACAGTGTTTCGGAATAAAGTCAAGCATAAGTACACATGGGAGAGGGTGGTGGAGGGAAGGGTGGTAGATAGAGCACTAATGGATTATGTAGTGGTAAATAGGATTATGATAGGAAGAGTTAAGGATGTACATGTGCTAAGGGGAGAGGGTGGGGGAATATCAGATAATTTTTTGGTGGAAGGTAAGCTGAGAGTGGAGGATAGATGGAGAAAGAGGAAAGGGACAAAAGGTAGGGAGGTTCTTAGAGTGAACTCCTTGAATGAAAAGGAAAAGGAGAAGGAGTACGAAAAGAAGCTGAAGGAGGAGTGGGAGGGAGTAAAGGATAGAGCAGAGATGGGTGTGGAGGAGGAATGGGGATGGTTCAAGGAGGGAGTCTTAAAGTGTGCAAGGATGGTGTGTGGAACAAGAAGGACAGGGGGAAATAGAAAAAAGGGTAGTGAATGGTGGGATGAGGAAACAAAGAAGGTTGTAGAAGAGAAGAAGCGAGCATTCACAGATTGGTTACAAAAGAGGACGGGGGAGTCATATGAGACGTACAAAGAAAAGAAAAGAGAAGTAAAGCAAAAGGTAAAGGAGGCAAAGAGGAGAGCAGATGTGAAATGGGGTAGGAGTATGACAGAAAATTTTGAAAGTAATAAAAAGATGTTTTGGAAAGAAATTAAGAGAGGAAGAGGAGGCGAATCAAGTAGGGAAGAAAAGGTAAAAGGTACAGATGGAGAGATGATAATGGAAGAGATGGCAGTAAGGGGAAGATGGGCAGAATATTTTAGGGAGTTGCTAAATGTGAAGGAGGATAGGGAAGGAAAGATAGCTGCAGTGGGAAATGCGAAGAAAATGAGAGTGATGAGTGAGGAGAATGGAGGAGTAATAAGGAAGGATGAGGTGAAGGCAGTTGTAAAGATGATGAAAGCAGGTAAGGCACCTGGTCTGGATGGATGCCATGCAGAATGTCTGAAAAAGGGAGGTTCAGTGATGGTGGACTGGTTGGTGAGGTTATTTAATGTTTGCTGGAGAGAGGGTGGGGTACCGGAGGACTGGAGAAGTGCCTGTATAGTTCCTCTTTACAAGGGAAAAGGGGACAAGTGTGAATGTAGTAGTTTCAGAGGGATTAGCCTGTTAAGTGTAGTAGGGAAGGCTTATGGGAGGATCTTAATTGAGAGGATTAGGAGAGGAACAGAAGGAGTAATTGGTGAGGAACAGTGTGGATTTAGGACAGGTAGAGGTTGTGTAGATCAGATCTTTGTGGTAAGACAGATATGTGAGAAAGCTATAGGAAAGGGGAAGGATGTTTTTTGGGCTTTTATGGATCTGGAAAAGGCTTATGATAGGGTAGACAGAAAGGCACTGTGGGAGGTTATGCAGATTTATGGGATAGGAGGAAAGCTTTTGGGAGCTGTCAAGAGTTTTTATGAGAGTAGTAGAGCATGTGTCAGGATTAGAAATGGAGAGAGTGAGTGGTTTGAAGTAAAGGTGGGACTTCGTCAAGGATGCGTTATGTCGCCCTGGCTGTTCAACTTATACATGGATGGGGTGGTGCGAGAGGTGAATGCTAGGGTAGTGGGTCAGGGATTGGAGATGGTTAAAGAAAATGGAGAAAAGTGGGAGGTGAGCCAGCTGTTGTTTGCGGACGACACTGCGCTTGTGGCAGGGTCAGAGGAGGGATTGAGGAAGCTGGTGGCAGAGTTTGGGAGAGTATGTGATAGAAGAAAGCTAAAGATAAATGTGGGTAAAAGTAAGGTGATGAGATGTACAAGGGGTGAAAGTGGCAGTAGACTGGAAGTGAACATTAAGGGAGAGCGACTGGAGGAAGTGGATAGTTTTAGATACTTGGGTGCAAGTGTAGCAGGAAAAGGTGGAGTGAAGGTGGAGGTAGAATGTAGATTGAGAGAAGCGAGTAAATGCCTTGGTGGTTTAAAGAGTGTAATGAGGAATAGACATTTGGGAATGGATGCGAAGAGGAGACTGTATGAAGGAGTGATTGTGCCAACAGCACTGTATGGGGCAGAAATGTGGAACAGAAGAGAAGAAGAGAGAAGGAGTTTGAATGTGTTTGAGATGAGGTGTCTGAGAAGTATGATGGGGGTTACTAGGCTGGATAGAGTGAGAAATGAGGAGGTGAGGAGGAGAACAGGGGTGAAAAAGGAGCTGGGAGATAGGGTTGATGAAAGACTATTAGGATGGTTTGGACACATGGAAAGAATGAGTGAAGAAAGACTAGTAAAAGAGGTATGGAAGGCAGATGTGGAGGGAGTGAACATGAGGGGACGTCCTAGGATGAGGTGGATGGATGGGGTGAAGGGGGCTTTGGGGAAGAGTGGAATGTCTGTTGAGGAAGGAAGGGAGAGGACGGAAGACAGAGGTGAGTGGAGAATGGTTGTATATGGATGATGTTGTGACTGCATGAGGAGGAATGGACGGGGTGGGTGGGGGGGGGTAGTATGTGTGAGTGAATTTTGACGCAGCCCGAAGGGATTTCTCCCCGTCCTCGCCTTATATGCAAAGGGGGACGGAGAGGGGGGGTCGCCGATTAAATGAAGTGGCCTTGCTGTGGATGTACTGTGTCTTGCGACACTGCTTCTGACCCAGGGCGGTGGGCAGGGTGCAGGGATGACCCGTCATCCAGGAAGTGCTCAGATGAGAGGGAGGGTGGGAGGGGTGTGGAGTGTATTTAGGGATGAAATGGGTGGGAGTGTTTTTATGCCTTTCCCTTTCTGGCTACCTCCCTTGGAAGGGGGAAAAAGCCTTAGTATATGTATGGTATATGTAGATAGATATATGTGTATCAATTTATGTTTAAGCTTGTTCTTATCAGGAGGTGATTTTCGAGCTTTGATTTTCAGGTAAAAAGTTTATTCAAGCACATGGAAGAAGAGCACGGGATTATTGTTCCACGGGAAAAGCGTTCCTTCCGAAATCTGGCCACCTTCAACCAGTGGTTAGCTGCTGAGGAAAAGAAATATAATGTTCGTTATATTCGTGACACAACTAGAATTGAAAGGAATAATCTCAAACTCATACAGATGGTTTGTCATAGATACCACACAGCTAAGGTGTGTATTCTTTCATTTTGTTTTGATATTTATATATTCCTTGACAAGGGTGGTGGATGGGAGTGAGTGCATACTTTTGACTTGACTTCCTCCCTGATATGGGTGAAGAAGCCCATGATATATAGATGTAGATAGATAGTTTTTACCTATATATATGTGTACTATTTAAGAAGCAGTTACATATTAAGAAAATGCTCTACATCATATTGGTGACATTCTTGTATGAAATGTAGAAGTCTGGTACCATATGCACAAAAAGGATTAAGAAATTTATTGTAAATACTGATGGGTAACATGCACTAATTCACTTTTACTCCTCAGGTGGACAATAGGAAAGAAGGCAAAGATGAAGTGGAACCTAGCTCCCCAAGTAAATTAAGGCGTCGTTGGTTTGTTCGCATTCAGAGATCCAGCAATTGCCATGCTCGTATTCACCTAAAAGTTCAGTTTAATGAATTGTCAGGTCAGTTTGATGGTCCAGTACACATGATTTACTACCCACAGCACACGCATTCCCATGCTGAACACCCAGCTTATATCCTAGACCGCATCATGGAGCGCCATGCACGAGATAAAACTGTGTATTTTGCCAAAAACCTCAAGAACAAGCGCACTAAAACCCCGGGTAAGGGATCAACGTGGGTGGTTGGTGACGGCCCAGATGATGATGAGGAAGAACAGTTCCAAACCCAGGAAGAACCAAGTGACCAGATTGACGCAGCAGCAGGACAGTCTGGTGATGGGCTAACAGTAGATGAATACATGACTGAATTTTGTCAGAATCAAATTCGTGGTGACGGTGTTATAGGAACTGGTACAAGTACGGATGGGGCAACAGGGACAACTGCAGGTGCTGAAGGAGGGACAGCAGTTGTAGAAGGGAAAGACGGAACTACCCTGGTTATCCAGGACACTGATGCACTGGTCATGGAAGTTGACCAGGCTGCAGAAGGAGAAGCTAGTGAAGAGTACATTTTGCCTGCAGATGAGGCTGAGTGGACCAAATTGTTTGATCTACTTCGCATGCGCTTACTGGCCTCTGAGCTGCAAGATCAGGAGAAGAAGGAGGCAGAAGAGCTCTTGCAGTACCAGAACATCCTTACCTACGTCCCTCTCACACAACAAGTCTCCATCTTCCACAGGCTTTGCTCACTCACCAATTCCATTATTGAGAGTACAGATTAGATAGGCTCTCAGTATATTATGTTGTAGTTATTGCACATTTCATGGCATTACAATTTCATGTGTTTGATACCACGTCCTTCATGACCCACCTCGGGTTTTCATATTTTTGCATCCATTCAAATGCTAAAGCTTCATCCCAAAGGGTTTAATCATGGTGGCCTTGATTTGGCTTTGTATTATATAGGCTGTAAAGAAATATTACAAAAACAAAACAAAAAAGGAAAAGAAGTCTTGCATAAACTGTCCGTTCATAGTGAATGGATGAAAATATTCTTATTTGCAAAGATGTGAATTGTCTGGAGTGACTGTGACATTCCCCATACTATCACCAGTTACTTAATGGAATGTTAAGTATTTTAATTAACTGTACAAAAGTATCCACTTTACATCTTGTAGAAAACACCTTTTGAAGCATTTGGAGTCACCCTTTCATCTTAGTTTGAATATGAAAGAGTAGTCGTATGGTGAAGTACGAAGAGCCATACAAGGAAGAGTACAAGTGCCTATTTGCTGAAACAGATGTGTGGATGTGATAGGTGAGTGGCTTGTGTAAGTGTGAAGTGGGGAGTGGGTAATCCATAGAGATGGACTGTCACATCCCACAGACAACGTTAATCACTCCAGCCAGTTTCGGAGCTCAGCAAATGTAAGCATCAACCAATATTATTCAGCTAACAACAGTATTGGCTTATATCTTTCTTTGGCAAGTCAAAGGGTCGTGGCAGAGGCCAGTAGGGGTTGTCCTGCTTGCAAAATGCTTCAGTTTTGCATTTTATTTTGTTTATTATCATGATTATCACTTATTGTTATTTTTCCTTTCTTTGTTTATTTCTTCTATGAATTAAAAGGTGGTGAATTGTGGATAAGAGATGGCTACAGTAGCCATCGCCGGACCAGTGATGATGTTGCGATTTGTTCCATAGAGTATGTAGCCTATCATGGTCATGATTGTTGATACCTCATGCTAAGTGAACCTTGAATACAACCTCAGTGTACTGTCCTCTAGCTTTTCTTTGCAATATTCAGTTTGGTTTTCCTCATGTTGTTACCAAAATAAAGGATTCAAAAATCTTATTTTGTTATAGTGGAATTTTGTCATTTCAATTATAATGAATGTGGAAAGGCAAATGGGGGTTGAATGAATGCCCACTTGTTTGTGCTACTATATAACCACACTCATAGATAGGCTTTGTGGTGACAAAGAGGAGACTTCTCACAACCTTGATTTGTGTGGCTGTAAAAATGTAAGTCTATGTTACATTTTCATTTTCTTTCCCAATGTGTTCTTTGTTTAGTACCTGATATGTAGGAGTAGAAGGAAGAGGCACAAGGGGAGAAGAAAATGAGCTTACCTAGATCATTTGCAAAGCAGTGCCCAGTTTTGTTACATAGCCTTTGTTTCCGAGTGTTGTCTAAAGTAAAGCAAATTGGACAACTTTGTCATGCAGAAACAAATACGAGATTAACATAATCTGTGATGTGAAAATGTGACAAATCAAATATAAATATAAAAAGCTAAATGGGAATTGTTTATATTTAACCTTTTGAGAGGATGGACTGTAACCCTCATCTGTTTAGAGTTTACACTTGTTGAAATGTAATGTTTGATTATTACTTTTATTTTATTTATTTTATTTTTTATTATTGTCAATTTCTCGCTGGCTGAATGGATTAGGGCGTCGTTACTTGCGGCGAAGGTCAAGGAGATGGCGGTTGAAATCCTGCCACCAGTGAAGTTGAACCAAGGGCATGGTTCATTAAATTCCATGCTACAAAGCCCTCTGTGAGGGGCACTGTCCTAGCCTTCTGATAGGGGGGAGTTTGTGATGTTAAACCATATCATCATATTATTATTATATATATTTTTTTTAACATATATCCCATTAGTGTTTTACAAATATTTGCTTCAAAGATGGAGTATTTCAGAAGCCATTTTGCCATATGTTTGCTTTGGGGAGACAGAGCAATGATGTTAACATACCCCCCTCTGTTTCTTGATCTTCCAGTCCTTCATCCATTTTTTTTTTCTTTCTTTCTTTCTTTCTTCATAATATCAACTGAAAAATAGTGTCAGCATATGTAACTAGAACAGTTCTAGTAATGAGCCAGAAGTTCCTTTCAGTGGTAGCAGTTGGAGTCGGGAACCAATGTGATCCCTGCTTTAGTATCATGTCAGTCTCAGGTGTGATCATAGCAAGTGATGTCTAGTTAGATTAAATATAACTGGAGAACAGGGTTAACCAAAGAATACTTGGGTGGTTTGGGCATGTGGAAAAAATGAGTGAAGAAAGCCTTGCAGAAAGTGTGGAAGGCTGAGGTTCATGGAGTGAGGGGAGCCTTAGGTACAAGAGGTCTGTTGAGCAGAGAAGGAAGAGGGTGTGAATGGACAAGAAAATCTCAGGGCTGTGCTATATCTTCATTTACAACCATTGGTAATTCACTGCTATCGCTGCACTTTTGCTCAATAGACATTCCTCTTATATCTAATGCCACCTTTCCCTGCATACATCATTAAATAAAACAAGCTCGCAAGGTAAAACAAACAGGAAAGATGTGTCAATATTTTATATTTCTTCATTAAAATATGAATATGAAAACCATGAACAGAGGGCTTCAGTAAATGTATATTAAAGCTGATAATAGTGAATGAGAATGTTACATAAAAAGTTATGGACAATATCACAGTCTGCCTTTGGTGGATGGACTAATCTGTGATGGTTTCACAGCTGCCTGAGTGTTGGACAACATAGTATAACCGCTACAGTATGTTTTGCCCAAACATTAGACAACAGATGCTTCAGCACATCACTACATTTAAGACTTACAGCTGTCTTGGTGTGTATCCAAACTTGAGATTGTGTAGTGGAGTGACGAGGTCAGCTAATACATTGCGTCGGTGCCGCCGCGCTAAAGCTTCTAGAAAACCAAGGTGGTCTCCCAAATGCCAGTCTTCAATATTAGATGTCTGTATGAAAACCATTTACAGCAATGAGTATATTAAGCAATCAAGGCAGCAATTTTTCATTCACTAGTCAAACAAAATAATTGTTGCCTCAAGTTTCACTGCAAACTTGTAGTCCTACAAGCAAGAACTACCCAAGTAGATATGTCTTGAGGCTACCATCCACTTTGAAAACAGTACCAACACTGAATAAGCCTAGCCACAGGTGCAAACTGCCCCAGATGTAATCACCACAAGGAAGTCGCATAGCACTTAAACTTGCATTGCTCTACTCTAGCTTTACCCAGACAACAACACAATATCTTTTCCATGAGTGATGTGTGAGTCACTCTTTGTGGCTATTGCTGGTTACTTGAGCAATGAGCTTCCTGCAAGAGAGACCTGGGACCAACATTCCCTCTAAATTGTGTTTGTGTGCGCATGCACATTTTACAACTAGCGCACATAAAAAAATGTGCACACAAAATTTTCAAATGATATTAAAATCCATTCAATAAAAAAGTTCCACCCAAACATCAACTTATAAATTCTCTAAAAATATGCTAAAAATATCTTGTTAACCGTCAAACCAATAATTGGAGGTAATATGTAATACAAACTTACAAATTGTGCGTATTTGCTTAAATGATCAGATGGTGACTCGCATGGGTGCGCACATACTTTTAAACAGAGAAGGCAAAGTTTGCACACAAGCAAATTTCTGTGCACATTCACAGCAAAAAATTAGAGGGAACATTGCCTGGGACACAACAGATTGTCCCACTTTGGTCTATTCATTGCTTTTATTGCATCCTGCAATGATGTCTATTCCCATTAACTATCACAGCATAACCAAACCACCTTAGTCTGGTCTGTTTTATTATTTTTTCCAATCCTATTTATACTTCTTTCCCTTCATGAATCCTTGCATTTCTTTGTTGTATTTCATTATTCAATGTGCCCTCAAGTATCACATTTCCACTGCCTTCACATAATTTGTCTCACATTCATCACCCATTCATCAGCATAGCTACTGCTCCATACATTCCTTTCACTGCCTCTACTGACATCAGTTTATTTTTCCATATCAGTTTTAAGACACTTCTTACTTTATCACAAGAAACACCATGTGATGACAGAGCTTTTATTAGTATAACAGTTTGCTTGTTACAGCTTTATCAAGTTTACATATTTGACAAAGCTGTAACAAGCAAAATGTACTTATAAAAGCTTTGTCATCACATGGTGTTTCTTGTGATAGACTTGTCAGCATCTGCCAATTACATGCACACTTCATACTTTCCCCCATTCCCTCACTTAGTATATATTACAAACCTGCAACTGAGGAACACATGTAGGCGAATATGAATGCTTGGTAATGATGGGCTCTAGATGGCGGAGCAATGCCACTAGGTAATAGACGAGGTAGTCAGCACCAAACAGAAGAACCAGTATGACGTAATGGCAGATCTCTGTCCATGGCAACACACCCACAAATACACATGACACCCATTCACCAAGTAAGTTCCATACACAACCACCAAATCTCTGGAAGAAGAACAGCATTACTGAATTATTGTCAAGAAATGATGCAGAACTACTGGGATCCTTAGGACATGGGAATTTAATTTTTGGAATTACCTGAGGAAATCATAGCTTTTCCAATTCAATTTGTTACTTTAAAAATCAATATAGATGTGCAATCAATAACCCCGTAAAGAAAAAAGTACAAAAGTATGCTGAAGATGCTCAGAATGTGAAGTAAAAAGATAATATAGCATTGCTTCCTTATAAAGGAGAAGAAGCCTATTGGTATATATAGATTAATAAAGATAGCACCATATACAACAAAGCTAATCAAGTCTAAAGTTATGTATCCATACATATTAGAGGTATTATGAAATTCTTTTTAACTCTTACCTGACAAGCCATGTACACAGCTGGTACCTCTGTGCTAAGTATGAGTTGGAGATTATGTAAAATGCCTGCCTGAAGTATCTCTCCATACTGAAGGTCATGTGTCTGTTGCATAGACTGAGCTAAGGCAACCCACATTACCCCTCCACTCTGTACTTTGCTGATGTTTAACAAGACAGTACGACACCTGTTGGGTAAAATCTTTTAGTCAGTAGTGCTACATCTCATGATCAATATTCTTATCTATGGAAAAAAAAAAAAAATTGTTTTAGTTAGGGACTGTTGTCATCTTTGTCATCTGTGCCTTCAAGTAGTGACACTAAAGGGATGCAATTTACATTAAAAAAGTAATGAATATTTGATGTACTTTCACTTATTTCAACTAAAATTTATTTTATAAATTTTTACAGAAATATATCCATACCAATTAAGAAAACATAGTTTCCCAGTATACAGGGAATCCCTTATGTACGAAACTGATATATGAAGATTCCAAGGGAAAAAGTGAGGACAATTTTCTCTATAAAAAGGCATATGCTTTGATAGTATGAAAGGAAGTATGAAAAAATTATGAAAACACTGTACAGAATCAAGTCTACCACACAAATGACCACAGTGCCAGTTGTACATGCAGTGAGGAAAGTAACTTCACACCCACTTTGTTCAAATAAACAGACTGTAAAAAACAGACTATTCCCAATCTGTTCCTGGTCACTACCATTGTTGTGTGTTCATCTGTTGCCATCCTGTTACTTATGTACTTTTCATCATGCCTCTGAAGGGCCCACTAGCATCATTGTCATTTGCTGAGGAGCCTCTCAAGAAAAAGCAACATAAAGCCTTGACATTGGAGTGCAAATTGTAAACAGGCAAGATGTAAGTGAGATTAGGAATTCTATGGGTCTTGCTTTGTCCACTGTCAGTACAGTAAACTTGCAGTGTGTTGTTGTTGTTGTTGTTGTCGTTCCCTAGACTGTCTGTCCGAGCAGTCCCGTCTCCCCAAGGAAGGCCACAGCCTGAGTCGAGTTGAGTCTGTATATCAAGCCCTCTGTCTGTGTCGGGGTTGTCGACAAACCAGGCAGACGACTTGGCGTTGAAGTCACCACCCATGATCAGGTTGGGGATTGAGGTTAGTTGGCTGAGCTGAGGTCTGAAGGTGTTTGGAACTGTGGGAGGGGGAATGTACATTAACTATTGTTAGTGTTGAATTGCAGTGTGTTGTGTCATGTGCCTCACTAAAGTTGTTTGTTTTAACTTTTGTATACAATCATTTGAGTTAACACCAGTTTGAAGTTTATTTATCTTTTATTGATATTGCAACTGTAGAGGGAGTGAAGGATAGAGTAGAACTAGGAGTGGAGGAAGAATGGGGATGGTTCAAGGAGGGAGTCACAAGGTGTGCAAAGATGGTGTGTGGAACAAGGAGGATGGGAGGAAATAGAAGGAAGGGTAATGAGTGGTGGGATGAGGAAGCAAAAAAGGTTGTAGAAGAGATGAAGTGAGCTTTCACAGATTGGCTACAAAATAGGACAAGGGAATCATATGAGAGGTACAAAGAAAAGAGAAGAGAAGTAAAGCATAAGATAAAAGAGGCAAAGAGGAAAGCAGATGTGAAATGGGGTAAGAGTATGACAGAAAATTTTGAAAGTAATAAAAAGATGTTTTGGAAAGAAATTAAGAGAGGAAGAGGAGGCGAATCAAGTAGAGAAGAAAAGGTAAAAGGTGCAGATGGAGAGATGATACTGGAAGAGAAGGCCGTAAGGGGAAGATGGGCAGAGTATTTTAGGGAGTTGCTAAATGTGGAACTGTGGACCGTGATGAGTGAGTAAATGGAGGAAAAATAAGTAAAGATGAAGTGAAGGCAGCTGTTAAGACGATGAGAGCAGGTAAGGCACCTGGGTTGGATGGATGCCATGCAGAATGTCTGAAAAAAGGAGGTACAGTTATGGTGTCCTGGCTGGCGAGTTTAAGAGTGGGTAGAGTGCCGGAGGACTGGAGGAGTGCCTGTATAGTTCCACTTTACAAGGGAAAGGGGGACAAGTGTGAGTGTAGTAGTTTCAGAGGGGTCACCTCGTTAAGTGTAGTTGGGAAGGCTTATGGGAGGGCCTTGATTGAGAGGATTAGGAGAGGAACAGAGGGAGTAATTGGTGAGGAAGTGTGGGTTTAGGACAGGTAGGGGTTGTGTAGATCAGATTTTTATGGTAAGACAGATATGTGAGAAAGCTATAGGAAAAGGTTTTGCAGATATATGGAATAGGAAGAAAGCTGTTAAGAGCAGTAAAGAGTTTTTACAAGAGCAGTAGAGCTTGTGTTAGGATTAGAAATGGAGAGAGTGAGTAGTTTGAGGTAAAAGTGGGACTTTGTCAGGTATGTGTTATGTTGCCCTGGCTGTTCAATTTATACATGGATGAGGTGGTGTGAGAGGTAAATGCAAGGGTAGTGGGTCAGGGATTGGAGATGGTTAAAGAAAATGGAGAAAAGTGGGAGATAAGCCAGCTGTTGTTTGTGGACGACACAATGCTTGTAGCAGGATCAGAGGAGGGATTGAGGAAGTTAGTAACAGAGTTTGGGAAGGAGTGTGAAAGAAGGAAGTTGAAGATAAATGTGGGTAAAAGTAAGGTGATGAGATGTACAAGGGAAGGAAGTGTTAGCTGACTGGAAGTGAGTATTAAGGTAGAGAGACTGGAGGAAGAGGATAGTTTTAGGTACTTGGGTGCAAATGTGGCAGGAAAGGGAGAAGTGGAAGTGGAATGTAGATTGAGAGAAGCGAGTAAATGCCTTGATGGATTAAAAAGTGTTAATGAGACATAGACATTTGGGAATGGATGCTAAGAGAAGATTGTATGAAGTAGTGATTGTGCCAACAGCACTGTATGTGGCAGAAACATGGAACATAAGAGATGAGGAGTTTGGATATGTTTCAGATAAGGTGCCTGAGAAGTATGATAGGGATTACTAGGCTGGGGAGAGTGAGAAATAAGGAGGTGAGGAAAATGGGAGTGGAAAGGGAGTTGGGATATAGGGTTGATGAAAGAGTATTGGGATGGTTTGGACACATGGAAAGAATGAGTGAAGAAAGAATAGTAAAAGAGGTTTGGAAGGCAGAGGTGGAAGGCGTGAACATGAGGGGGCGACCTAGGATGAGATGGATGGATGGAGTAAAAGGGGCTTTGGGAAAGAGGGGAATGTCTGTTGAGGAAGGATGGGAGAGGACAGAAGACAGGGGTGAATGGAGAATGGTTGTATATGGATGATGCTGTGATGCATGAAGTATGAAGTGAAATGGGTGGAGGATGGGGGTTGAATGAGTATGTGTGAGAAATAATTTGATGCAGCCCGAAGGGATTTCTCCCCGTATTCTCCTTTTCTGCATGAGGGGGCTTACCAATTTAATGAAGTGCCCTTGCTGTGGATATGCTGTGTTTTGCAACATTGCTTCTGACCCAGGGCAGTGGGCGAGATGCAGGAATGACCCGTCATCCAGAAGGTGCCAAGATAAGAGGGAGGGAAGAGGGTGGAGGGGAGTGGAGTATGATAGGGATGGAATGGGTGGGAATGGTTTTTATGCCTTTGTTTTTTTGCTACCACCCTTGTAAAGGGGAAAAAAGCCTTTGGTATATGTATGTATGGAACTGTATATTTAAGAGCTTTACTATCTGTCTAGTACTTATTTCCATGTTATTGGGTGGGCTCCTGGAACACATCTCCACATTTTCTAAAAATCCTTATGAAATAAATTGCTCTAGTGTATGAATTATCAACATATGAAGGTGTTTAAAAGTACATATCCCTTTTATATATACAAGATTTCCTACATTTTCACATTTTCAAGGAAGAAAATTTGTACATATGTATACCAAAGGATTTTTTCCCCTTACAAGGAGGGTAGCCAAAAAACAGACATAAAATCCACTTCCACCCATTCCATCCCCACATACTCCACTCCCATTCACCCCCCTCCCTCCCTCTTCTCTTGGCTCCTCCTGGATGATGGGTCATCCCTGCATCTCACCCACTGCCCTAGGTCAGAAGCAGTGTCACAAGACACAGCACATCCACAGCAAGGCCACTTCATTAGATCTTATAATTTGAACTATGATATTCATGTAACTAATTCCCACTTTTGAAATGGAAGGTGAAATTACTTTGTTTACAGATGACACTGTATACCTAATCTTACACTGTCCAGCACAAAGACAGAACAGACAGAAGTAGAAATTTTCTGTTTTGAGTGGTTTATAGGCCAACACTGGAGCTGTTGTCAGATACTTTGGAGATGCCAGTCTCCTAAGAACATACAAATAAAGGAGACTGTGAGAGACTGCAAGGCCTACACCTATTATCCCCATCCATAAAGTTATCTAACTTTCTCTCAAAAGAACCAGTAGATTCAGTGTTCACTACATTGGGTACTAAGTCTATTCCATTTGTTAACCACTCTTTTGGTAGACCAGTTCTTACCTATTTTCTTCTTGAATCTTGATTTGTCCAATTTGTATCTATTACTGCAAGTCTTGCCCTGTTGTCTTAATATAATGACACTGTATGTATGTATCTTGCGACACTGCTTCTGACCCAGGGCAATGGACAGGATGCAGGGATGACCTGTCATCCAGGAGGTGCCAAGATGAGAGGGAGGAGGGTGGAGGGGAGTGGAATATATAGGAAATGGAATGGGTGGGAGTGGTTTCTTTGCCTTTTTCTTTTTTGGCTACCCCCCATGTAGGGGGAAAAGGCCTTTGGTATATGTATGTATCAACCTTGTTAAAGACCTTGATCCTCTTGAACACCTCTTAGACGACCCTATACATCTTTCCAGAGAGTGTAAATTAAGGTGCCTAAGCCTGTCCTCATAAGGTAAATTTCTGAGCCCATGTTTGTGAGAGAAAACAGAGGCAACTGGTTGCCAGATACCCGCAATTTTTTAAAACACACCTTTCACTGTTGCCACTGAAGACTAGGAAGAGTACAAGAGAAAACCAATCACAATTCTTGACTTGCTGCTGGTGGATATGGGTTTGTACATACTGAAGAAGTTCCTTCATGGTCTCCGATACTAAAGTGTTGTGAACCACCAATCCAAGGCGATTGCCATATCTTTTGGAGAGAAAGAGAAGCAAATATCTTTACTAAACATGTTTCATGGAGGAGTGGATGAGGAAGGGAAAGAAACAAATATCTTCATTAAGCCTTGTTGACACAGTGCTAGTTTAGTAGCGACTAGTGGTATCTGCAAGATAACGTTAATTTATCAGGCAAGTAAGAGTTGACACTAGGACAGTTTTGGAGGCAAGTTTACTAACTTTCCACTAATATTGGGCAAGTTGAGGGGTAGCTTACAAGTTGCTAGCACTGGCGGCTACTAAACTAGCTCCATGTCAATGGGGCTTTAAGTACTGTATATTCCATTGATGAGTGGATGAGGAATGGGGAGGGGTTACTGTGAGGTGAAATGCTGTTGGTCCTTATTATAAAAGAACTGTACCTTGGTGTGCTGCTTTTGACCCATGCAGTGTGATGGGTGTTAGGATAACCCTTCATTCCCAAGGGATTGGGATGGGAGGGGTGTTTGGATGGATTCTGAGTTTCTGGTTTGAGTATGTACTTTAACACAGTGTCCCTCCTTATAAGGAGGTAAGGGCATTTGGTAAAAATAAGTATGCTACAAATCATATAATTAGGTTGAGAGCTCATTAGTGACAATTATTTTTATATTCATATTCCTGGTGCAAATATAAACATACATGTATTTGTATCAAACTACCTGGCCATTAATTGAACAGCATGAAGATGGTCAGCATCCAGGTGTTTCAGATCTTCAAGTTCCTCTAGAGGCAGAGCAGGCACCTTGCTTGGAGAAGATGAGGTGGAGTGTGAAGTGGCAGAGGGAACAAGCTCATCAGATGAAAGGCACAATGATCGGGCTACCCTGTCTATCACATCCATTACTAACCATCCCTGCAAAAACAATTTTGTGGATTCATACATACCAAAGGCTTTTTCCCCTTTACAAGGGAGGTAGCCAAAAATCAAAGGCATAAAAACCACTCCCACCCATTCAATCCCCAACATACTCCACTCACCTCCACCCTCTTCCCTCCCTCATGATGATGATATGGTTTAACGTCACACACTCCCCCCCTATCAGGAGGCTAGGATGGTCCCCCTCACAGAGGGCTTTGTAGCCCCTCCCTCATAAGACAGATTATAATCACAAGACAAAATTAGGTTGTTGAGCTTGATCCAGGATAATGTACATCCTGAGGTCCTGGTATATGACATCCAACCATTGGGTGTGGGGAGCCCATCTTCACTGTCTCTAGCCAACCCAATGGAGATCAACACCCTCACTTTTATCTTGAAGGTCAGTTAGTCAGTCTTTGAACTGGGCCCTAGATCTTTCTACCAGCTTTAACTATCTTCTACTTTTCACAGAAGAAGACCCAACAATCATCAACTGTTCCCCCTCTTCTCCTCCAATCAGGTGGTGATATAGAAAAAGACCCACGAACACAGACAACAATTCAACTTTTCTTTCTGGAGAAGCCTGTGGTCAGGTCTTGAGACCACTGCTAACTGCTGTGGGTCTGCATATTTCTGGTCAATGAAACCCAAGGCAACAACAATAATTATCTGCAAATCTCACCTTGATTTCTTCTCCTCCAGACAAAGCAGACTTGAATGCCTTCCTACAATGACTAAGCCAGCTGTGATCCTGGAGCCCATGACGGGTGTCTGAGAGAAAGCGCCATACGTCATTCTGCCTCTTATGCATTGATCTAATAGGCTTCTCTGGGATGTATTCTTTAGGTGGTGGATAGGAGCTAAATAAAGGAGCCTGTTCAAACAACAAAAGATATACAATTTTTATACAAAGAATCTTTTTGTATTAGAAAAAAAATGACAAGGATCCAATACATTTCACAAACTTTCTATCATACCAGATATGTTAAGAGATATGAGAGAAGCAGAGTATGAAAATGAAGCTTACACTGTTGTACTGCGGGATATTTTCAATAAAAAGGGGAGGCAAGACTCGCTCTCCACTTCCTCCAAGTAAGTAAGATTTGATAAGGATATGGTTCCTTATCAACGAAGGCTGATCTACTATAATGGCACCATTAACATCTACATTCTGTTCTGATTGTTGAAGTAACAGCTTCTTCTGAAATGTCACACAGGAAAATTATCAGTATTCTGTCACTGACAACTAGCATTTCTAATCTTGAGGACTATCATACTGAAGAGATGGCATCATAAATATGGTAAAGAAGAAGTTTAAGGAAGGCAGCAGAAAGGAGGGCCTGTATAAGTTAAAAGTGATAGACAAAGAATAAAAGACCACATAATGAACATGGGTCCTTTCCTGTATACTATGATTAGGTAAATATATATAATTAGCCAAGTACACATTTAATACCTGATAACTAAGAGTCTTTTCAAGATGCACAAGCATACTTGGATTGGCCACAGCTGATGCTAGTAACTGTAGAGTCATTAAGTATAAATTGTCGGTGCAAGCAATAGTAGGCCTCTTAAACAAACACATTTCAATTTTTGTCTTCAGCCCTATATCACCAAAGAGCAATTTCACTCCTGCAAGTAGAACAGGCATCAAAAGTGTAAACAGTACAGAATGTGTTGCAATTTCATGTGGACTGTGATTTGCTTTAAGTTTGCTTTCTAATTCACACAAGAAGCTTTGTACTGATATACATATACTGTATATATGAAGATTTCAGTCTCCCTTTCAGGAGGTGGTGGCTGATTCTAAAGATTACTTTTTGCTTTGAGTCTTCATGAAGAGAGAGTTTCTAGTCCCCTCACTTCATTCCATTTAGTTACCTTTTACAACACAAAAAAGAACACATGTACTGGGGAAAAATTAACTTTTTTTAATGAAATAGGTGTGTAGAATCTACATCCATTTATAATGCATAAATTAATGTATATGAAATTGAGAGATCAAAAGAAGTATTCTTTTTCTGCTACTTCAGAGGTGGATTAAATAACTACCCATATGAGTTGTTGTAAGAGCTGCAAGAGGAGCCAAAGCTGAGTAAAGGGCTTTCTCCTTCTCATCCTCTGACATAGGTGGTCTAACATGCTCCTCGGAAACTGCAACACACTCAAGGATATCCCAAAATGGCTTTAGGATTTTAAGCTTCCCAAGTATATGGCAACCTGAAAAGTAACAAGTTTTGAGAAAAAAAGAATACAGATACTCATTTTACTGTCAAAAGTTAAAATAATTTAGTGGAAAAAAGTCAATGTGCTTGTTATGGGACCAAACAATGGGTATCTGCAAGTAGTGGTACTGTAAAACATACATCAGAGAGAATAATTTTCTTGCCTCCTGTCTTCAAAACTCAGAAAAATCCTTACTGGAAGTGCAGCCCCAAGGGGCTGGTACTTTGTTCCAAACTGAACCCAAGATCTCCCTCTATCAACTTCAAATTTATTTTCTTCACCTATTCACATCAGGAAAGCTGACAACTGGCAACTACTCCCTTCCTAATTTTACAAGCTTGTGATAGAGTCTTTCAATAATATAAGAGTCTAATTTCTCCCCAAAGAAATCTATGGGAAGATTCTGGGGCAGTAGATAATGAATACTGGCCTGTGAGTTTACAGCCAGTGAGAATTAAGGCAAAAATTATCATTATTACTATTACTATCATCATCATCATTATTATATTTCTTATGTTTTTTCATTCTAATTCTGTCTCTACAGATGTAACATTCAGTTTGTGAAGGGAAAATTACATTATTTTCTGTATTGAATGAATACTGGTGTGTAATACAGTAAATTCTGTCTGACATTGTGATTGTAGCTGGGACATATGGTGTATACTTCCAGAATAATTATATGACACCCGACTCTGCATATTTGTGATTCATGTGTGACTTGTGAAATTTGTGCATATATATATATATATATATATATATATATATATATATATATATATATATATATATATATATATATATATATATATATATATATATGTGTGTGTGTGTGTATAAAACTTACCTTCTTGAGTTCCACAAATAAATGAAAGTAGCCTTGTGGTAACCTGACCATTACTTGCAAGAGCTGGTAGAAGAACATCCAATACAGGCTGAAGGATACCCTCCCTTAATAGTAAATGCAGTCCTTTGTAACTCTGCAACAATGTGTAAAGCACAGCCCTAAACATATCAAGTGTTGAACATGAGTTCACTTTTCTACATGTAGACTCTTGGGGTTGGGAGCACATCTTTTCCCTTATTTGCACGGTCATGTGGAGGATGAGAGGGTGATCAAGACAGACATGACACCCAAGTGGGCTGTTCAGGAGGGAACATAAAATGCCAATACATTTCTCTAAAAGTGAGTCTGACAAATCCTTTACTGTAATCAATGTCTGAATAAAATCCAAAAGACTCTGAGCTGGACTATTTGGATTTAGTGACAATTCTGATTTAGAGCTAGACTTCCTCCTTCGTCCTAGAAGAATGAATTTTTTTCCAGTTTGCTTATCAACAACTTCCCTCAGTAAGCTCAAGATTGAGTCAATAAGCCATGCCTTGGAGTTAATCAGTAGATATTTATCTTCAGCTTCCTTTTCATCACAGATAACTTGATCAAGATTCTGCAGTCTTTGTAGAAGGAGATCAACAACACCAGATTCACACATAATACTGACACACATATTATCTTGTGATGTAAATTTCTTCAACTGAGAGTAAACCTCAACTGTCATATGCTGTGGTGTTTTGTCAGAGATACTATTTTCAAGCAAAGTTAAAAATACCTGTAGAGTTAGGAGTTCATCCTTGGATGGAATGTTTATAGGAAATAACTTTCTGCCATTGTAAAATCGAAGTGATAGGAGAACTACTCTTATGCAGTGTGAGAACTTGCAGTCTTGTAAGCTCTTGTGAGACACAGTATTTGGTTGCTGTTTTGAATCTTCTGCACTCCAATTTTCAAGATATGAAAGACTATAATTGACACTGTATTGCAAAAAGACTGGATGGGTGCTCATTGCACCAAAGGTTTTTATTTGACTCCATAAACCATGAATCCAACGATTAAACCATAATGCTTTGGGGTCAAGTAGACAAACAAGATCTAGAATGAGCAAATGTTTTCTTTCTTCAATTTTCAGATTCAAACATAACATTTCAAATGTTCCTTCTACCATGTCATCGACAAACTTCTCTGGATACCTAATCCATAGTTGGGGGATTTCTTTCTGAAAATCAAGAAGAATTTGTAGAATACGAAGAGGTTGCTCACATAAATTCAAATCCAAAGGAACTTGCTTCCTTGACAATCTTGACACAAATCTCTTTGACATGAAATAAGCAGCCACACATTCTAACAGATTCACATATGCCTCTTTAACTGCAACATTGACTTGTGAGGTCAACAGTTTTGAATGTACCTTTAAAGACTTGTCAAATATTTCTGAATGGTTGTCTAATAAGCAGTCCAAAAGTCCCTTCCTTATATCCTGCCAACAATCTTGCATTACTGGTTCTCCAGGTGTCACAGCAAGGAGTATATTCAGAGCATCACGGCAGGCTTCTGGTTCTTTCCTTGATTTCAAAGTCTCTGCTATATTACTGTACTGTGCAGGGTGTAAATATAGAAATCCTGACTGGTTCAGTGAAGAATTTAAGGATGATTCACTGGACTCTCCTGGGCTAATGTTAAGAAAGAATTCTTCATCTTCACCAGCAAACATACCAGTAATAATTTCATCTTCAAAATGAGTTGAAATATCTGATACAGAAGAAGAAATAGAATTCTGAATGTCAAAAACAAAGTCTTTAAAATCATCACTTGTTTCTACACTATTTACAATGCAATCCATAGGATTATCTGACCTCATTTTCCCCTTATTCTCCTCCAAGTATTCATTCACATGATGATCAACAATGTGCCCCATCTTCTCCCGCAATTCAGTTCGTAAAGTTTTCACAATTTCAAGTTTATGAAATGCTGGATCAACATCAGCTAGGAACTGTAACATTTCTTCTGTGTTGTCAGCTGTCCCAGCCAAATATATCATGGGATCTAAATGAGACAGCAAATCTTTTATATGGGCCTTTGCACCAACTTGTGGCTGGATTTTTTCCTCTTCATTCTTCTTTTTGTTTCCTGTGGCTGATCTTGAATTCTGTTTTGCCATAATCTTTCTCTCAGCCATTACAATTATTTCTCCCGAAATATATCACATACACATTTCTTGAGATTCTTTACAGTAGGCTTTATTTTCATACATTAGCACAAGTTATCACGGATTTGTATTTCTTACTAGATAGATATATACATAAACTGAACTATGTACATTCAACACACACAACCTCCCTTTAAATTGTCAGATATTCCCACTCAGGTATGCGACTTGTTCGTTTATATAAATTGACTTCACTGTACTAGCTCATGATATTTTCAAACAATATGTATATGCTTAGGTTACTAAATGAAAATAGAAAATAATGAATATACACAATAAAAGTTGTACATATGTGCATTAATATTTTGCTGCGTCAAGAGTAATGAAATTAAAGTTTACCCTACATATTTCATACAATCGGACTATGCGGTACGTGTAAACATAAACATTGTGCGCCACATACTGCCCCACGTCAAAGAAAGCCTGCAATATTGAAGGTTTGTCGTTTATAATTTACATTAACTCCGTAAGTCGTAATTTGCATTAAATGTGATGTCTGAGCCAATGGAAAGTAAATTCACACTTCATGTTTAACATTAAAGGCGATAAGATCCGCACGGCAATTTATTTGCTGAACTGTCATCCTTCGTTCATATTTCATAGATGTTAGTATGTATTTTATCATAATACGCTATTTGATTACTTACTATGCAGCTCTGAGTTTAACTATTCCGCTCTGCATATATTCCATCTTTCACTCGCTCTGCTTGTGAAAATAATTTTTGTCTCACTAGATATACAGAATTAAATTTCATGTTAAGTGGTTATGGCTACTATTTTTTAGTTTGTCTTTGAACGCCATTCATTTCGTATTTGTGCAAGTTTAATATACAAGACCGGAACAATTCTCTCGGTGTTTTGTCTCTAATCTTCTTTTATCAAACTTTGCTTTCAATAAAATTATGTCGTCCGCCATTGTTTCTTCTAGTTTATTCCACAAATGAACACTTACTAATGTAAAACTTAAACCCACTCTCGGAGAAAGATAAGCTGAGATACAGAGTAAACCGTATATTTCGACCACTGACTGCGGTCTTCTTCAGCAGTTACAGTAACTGCTGAAGAGGACCACAGTCAGTGGTCGAAATATACGGTTTACTCTGTATCTCAGCTTATCTTTCTCCGAGAGTGGGTTTAAGTTTTACATTAGTAAGTGTTCATTTGTGGAATAAACTAGAAGAAACAATGGTGGACGACATAATTTTATTGAAAGCAAAGTTTGATAAAAGAAGATTCAGGGACAAAACACCGGGAGAATAGTTCCGGTCTTGTATATCAAACTTGCACAAATACGAAATGAATGGCGTTCAAAGACAAACTAAAAAATAGTAGCCACAACTGTGGTCCTCTTCAGCAGTTACAGTAACTGCTGAATAGGACCACAGTCAGTGGTCGAAATATACGGTTTACTCTGTATCTCAGCTTATCTTTCTCCGAGAGTGGGTTTAAGTTTTATTCTATTCGTGTGTTACGACACCTACGTTACTTGAATTGAACTTACTAATGTGTTCCATGTTCTCAATTATTTTGTAATGTCCAGTCGATGCATTTGTATAAGGGAATCAGATCTCAATTTCTCTCCCTGTCAGGAATATTACTTGGAGAGTTGTTACTTCCCTTCGCAGTACAAGTGACCCAGATTGTGTGTGTGTGTATATATATATATATATATATATATATATATATATATATATATGTATATATATACATATATATGTATGTATATATATATATATATATATATATATATATATATATATTATCGAGATTACTAATGTAATGCAGGCTCCAAATTACTGCAATTTATACAGATACGAGACTCAAGACTCGACGTAGCATACTGGGCTATGAGTAATTTTAGCACATATTCATAAAAGTATATAAAACCACCTTCACATTAGCCAATATTGACTATTATGTGATATTTGTGTTCGAGCTTTGATATTATCATTCTTCGGTCATTTTGTTCATCTGCTTTCAAATGTTTCTTCTGTTATGCTGCTCTCTCCAATATGCATTATGATAAATTCAATAGTATAAAGTTCCATCTGTCATTTTTTTTTCAACTTCAATCACATAACAGATCCTACTGCATACCTGGATCGAACACTCACCGCATTTGGTCGACAATCACCTGCCATCTAACGGCAGCATTATGAAGGACAGCAAGGGCGACTTTCCGTAATTTTTCTGTAGTCCTTACAGTTACTAGTAGGATGAAATCTACTTACTATAAAGCGCGGAGTTTTCTCCAATTGTCAGTTTTCACAAAACCATAGTGAGCTTGAGCGAAAACGGAAAGGGGTCCGGCGTTTTTGGGCCACGTCACGTTGTTTAAGATAGTGGTGTTTTTTCTTTTTGTATCTTAGGCACCATGCCCGCCAGGGAACCCGACGCTAACAAGAAAAGGCGTCTTCGCCACTTTTGGAAATGGATTACGGTTAACCGGAAAAAATAAAAAACAGAACTGCAAAATGACAAGAACCTGCATGGCCAGTTACGTAACGAACACACCAAAGCTTTCCCGGATCTGTACAGAGACGTTAAAACCTTCCGTGCCAACGCATCTGTTCGAGAATTCCAACGAAAAGTGCTTAAATTCAACGAGACGCTACGGGAAGTTGAAGATTTCGAGTATTCCGACGAAATGTTTGACAATTATGGAAGTCTTGATATCTGACCTTTATAGGTCAGATATCAAGACTTCCATAACTTTTTGTATTTACAGTTTAATGTACATAAAAAAACATACTGACAGTATTCTATATAATTCCACCATCTACATCTTATCAAATTTGGCAAAAAACAGTTTTGTCTTCATTTCATTGCGTTGTCTGCTATTCGAAACATTCCGCCCGTGCGCTTCGGGAAAGGTTCGGGGAATTCCGCGTTCGTGACGTCACAGTTGCCAAACAAACAATATTGTTATTCTGAATATCTAGACTTCGGAAAAGTGGTATGCGAGGCGCAATTAAAAGTGAATTTTCTGAATAAATTCTTCTGTAATAGGTAAAAACTTTATTTGTATGCTTTTAAAAAGTACTTTTTCGATGATTTTTAGTGAATGGTATATCTGTTGATATCTGACCTTTAAACTACATTGAAGGCAGACTTCTTGCACTCTCACTGGCTATTTGTGAGTGGAAATTCAATCAGAAATGGAAGTCAGGGACAGACAAGATGATCCAAGTTTTTTGTTGCAAAAATAAATGAGACATTTTTGTTCTAACTACTAACTAGCGTTTCCATTCACATTGTCGTTTAGAATTGGACATTGGTTGTATTGTTCGCAATTCACTTCTATAGTAGAGAATATATACAATTTATCAATCAAATTGTGGTCAACAATCTCATACCAAGTGTTTCGCAAAAAACGTTTCGTAGTCGGACTAAATACATGGGACTCCCATGTAAGGGAGGCTGATAGTAGCAAACTCCTCTCCCGGAGAGTGCTTTTCACCTACCTTTTTTTTTTAACATGTCTAATGTATTTTACTCTTTCACACCCTTTTTAAGTCAACTGTATCCTATAAATGAATAAAATATATTTAGCAGAAAACAAATAATTATATACAGCCCAAACTATATAGTACTAAATACATTTATATTACTGAGTCGTCATCTACTAAGCATATGAAAATGGGTAACAGTGTACAGAAAGAGAGCAGACAGACAAAGACGCTTGAAGAGAGTAATTGTGGACCACAAATAAGGCATCCCAGTTGTCATCCTGAAGTAAGTGTGGTTATTGTTGGATGAATCTTGTTTACAATGGGTATAAAACATGAGGTCTGTTTTTCTAGTCGAAACAGAAGTGGAGAATAACAAATGACGCAATCGGCAGGACAGGTAAGTTGGTGAAAGTTAAGTGATGTGTATTGCGAATTAATTAAGCATTGGTTTATGTAATGGACGATGACAGTTGGAATATTGTTTATCATTGAATGAGAAACATCCGGTTATTTTACTCTGTAGCGAATATAAGCTCCAGGGTGCTTTGTAGGACAGTCAGGGCTTCCATCGAGAGAAAGCGGGTTGTCACTCAGGATGGGAACCGCGGGAGGTTTTAAGTCGAGTATT
>NC_134782.1:5273374-5308374 GCF_046742065.1 Oratosquilla oratoria
CCCAATATATATATATATATATATATATATATATATATATATATATATATGTATATATATATAATATATATATATACATATATACATATGTATGTATATATGTATGTATATATGTATGTATGTATGTATATATAATATATATATATATGTATATATATGTATATATATATATGTATATATATGTATATATATACATATATATATACATATATATTGGTACATTATGACAAGTTGATGAAGGATCTGCAGCAAGGAGTTCCTCGAGGAAGAAATCCGCCGCGTCACAAACACCTTCATATCACTGGGATACCCAGAGGGCTTACTGTCCACTTCTCTAAGTAAAGCTCAAAACATCAGGCAACGGAGAGAACCAGTAAACAGACAGGACAAACAATACCTAGTCGTACCGGACTCAGAATTTTCACGCACACTGGGGGATGCTGTACGCCCACTAGGACTAGAAATAGTGAATGACACGGGAAGGAGAATCAGACAACTAGTAACACCAACATCTAAAACAACAAACGACCTCAGCGTCATATATAGGATACCATGTGGCAACTGTGACAAGTCATATTATGGTGAGAGTCACAGGGGCCTACATACCAGAATAAAAGAGCACAAGGCGGACCTAAGGTACCACCGCCTCTCAAACGCGATGGTGGGCCACGTGGATCAGGAAGGACATCTTCCCGACTGGCAACAGGCAGAGGTAGTAAAGAAAGGTCTATCAAAAAGACAAAGGAAGGTGATTGAAGCCCTATATATAACAACCAATGCCAACATCAACCAAAAAGTAGGGGATATTAAATGGGAAAAATTCACAGCTCAATACGCAGCCATAAGAACCTGCCCCAGAACAGCGCCCACATAGAACGACAAAATCCATCCGGTGCCCAAACGTCCGCGCTCCCTGGGTTGAGGGCTTGAGGCCGGTCAGTTCGTATTTTCATCATTTTTATTATTATTATTACTATTATTATTATTATTTTTATTTTTATTTTTATTTATTATATTCATTTCATATATTTTTACTATATATTTCTTTGGCATTTATTTATCTATTCATTGTTATATATGTATGTATATTTTTTGATAACATTCTGTCACACAATGATATGCGATGAGATGTCATGTCACTTTAAATAAGCATATATTTTTATTAATATTTATTATTTTTTATTATTATTTTTATTTTTATTTATTTATATTTGTATTTGTATTTTCATTTCATTCATTTTATCTGGATATTTATCCTTATATTATTATATTATTTAATACTATAAGTTATCATATGACACTTTTTAGGATTCACACATTTCTACACCACTCACTTCACTTACAATGTTACACCCTCGATCAACATTCCACACACACCGGAGCTGTTTTGTAATAACATCACAACAATTTATTGTATTTTTATCACTATTGTATTAAAAACCATTGTACAACCAAACGTAACCCACCTCCAAGGAGGGAACGCGGTCTTACTCAGACTATGTATACCGCCAGCTTCACTCCAGAGTCACATTCCTCTGAAGAAGCATAGAGCGAAACCGGTCAGGAATAAACTCAGTAACTCGGAACTAGACCCGTGACTTCTTTTTCCACCTTCATACATATATATATATATATATATATATATATATATATATATATATATATATATGTATATATATATATATGTACATATATATACTTTATATATATATATATATATACATATTTATATACATATATATGTACATATATATATATATATGTGTGTACATATATATATATATATACATTATATGTACATATATATATATATATATGTACATATATATATATATGTATATATATAGATGTATATCTATATATATATATATATAATGTATGTGTGCGCGCGCGCGCGTTTCATGTGTCTCCATGCACGATCGTTGATTTGTTTCAGGGCACCGAGGAGAAGGATACGCCCGATATGCACTTCAAAGCCCGAATGAGATGAAGGTGGTGGGTGTTGCTGAACCACAAGCTGAAGTTCGCCGGGCCCTTCAGAAAGCACATGGGATCCCAGAAGAAAGGTGAATAAAGGCTACTGCCATGGTGACATTCGTAACTAAGAAGTTTGGGACATAAACATCCGTTTTGGTGTCCATGATCGCCTAAGGGAATCAGAAGTTTTCAACGCGGAAGTGTAGATCACTAAATCTCCATTTTTGAATGAAGATGTTATTGTTGGACACAAAATTAATTTGGTACCCTTTTCTCAGTGACAGGATAATTTTATGTAGGAGATACATATCATGAAATTATTTGTTTGTGTACAGAAAAGAGACATGATATTTGTTGAGGGATCTTGACCCGCACTATGTATGTTTTTTTATATATCTCCGTTTAACACTAAATCAGCAATGCCGACAAAACTTGTCCATTTCGGGGCATTATCCCAAGGCAATGTGTGATTTGAATTTGGATTTCGTGCAGATGTTATGTGGACTGGCAGACACTGGCACTCGAGGATAGGATCGCTGATTGTGTCATCATTGGCACACAGGACGAAGACCATGTTCATTCGACGACTGCCTTGGCCGCCAAAGGGTGAGAGAATGTCTTATTGGATATTTGTGTATTCTTATTGGATGTAACAGTGGCTACTTCAGTTTACTGTTGCATTCTTGTCAAATAATGACGTGACGTGATTGAATGCTGCTGTGATCAGTCTAGGTCACAACAAGAATGTCATCCTATTAGCTTCTGCTAAGAATCATAAACACAAACCAGTTTCGCCACTGCACTAATTCATTTATTTATCAGAAATACCCTCATTTCGTGTCTTGAGTCATTTCTGTACTCCCTTTGCTCACTGGTACTTTTGTGAATAATAGTATCCCTCCATTGTCCGCAGATATCACATCCTTTTAGAAAAGCCAATGGCGACCACTGCGGAAGACTGTCGCGCCATCTACCGTGCTTGCCAGGAAGCTGGCATCGTTCTTGCTGTGTGCCATGTTCTCAGGTGAGTACGGAAGAAGAGAAGTGAATAGATGTTAAGGGATATACTGAACAATCATTAAATAGACATTGAGAGAGAGAGAGATGGAAGAGACGATCAATAGGTAATCTACGTTTTTTTCCAGGTACTTCCCTCCAGTCCAGAAAATCAAAGAACTTATCGACTCCGGGGCGATTGGGGAAGTCACCAACATCAACCACACAGAACCTGTTGGATTCTGGCATTTCGGACATTCCTTCGTCAGAGGTAAGGTTAACTAAAAAGAGGGAGGGTTATCCTAAAGTTTATCAGGAAGTAGAGGGGTCAGGTTAATTTTACTGAATGTCATATGGTTTTTTGTTCGTACATGTATTATGAGAGAGTAGTGATGGGATTGACTTAATTGAGTTCTATTACCCTCATATATTTCAAGTGTGCACTTTGTACACTCCACTTCCTTGAGAAGCCGGTCTTTTATGTCCTTTTGGAGATTTTACAACAGGTAGTTAAGTTTACACAGTCCATCAATCTGTCGCTGACTCATTTCACTAAGTGGAGACAAAACCCCGCAGCCCCACGGTGGATGACAACAGTCGTTGGAACGTCCCACAGATCTTCCTGGGAGGACATTTTGGATTGTGTTGTATTAGTGTGGGACTGTTTTTATGTCACTGGCTCAAAGTGGTAGGGAGAGGAGAGCTGTTGCCGGTTGTCAGTTCTCCAAATGTTGATGAGTTTTGAAAATGGGCAGCTTTGCTGCCCATCTTGCTGGATTATCGCAAGAAGCAGGTACCCGTCATTGGTCTCTAGTGTTACACGTTATTATTACGATCCTGATGAATATCATTCTGGTCCATGAGTGTGTGTATTTGTGTGTGTGTGTGTGTGTTGGTGTTGGCGAGTGGTCAGGAAAACACTGGTTATTTTTGAGAGTATATACAGTATCTTTAACACAGCTAGTTTTCCAACAGTATGTTCCGACACAAAGTTTGGACACAAATATAAGACACAGCCTAAGAGACGTTTCAGCTCTAGCCCTAACTGCCTCCTCTGATCACTGCTTATGTAGATTCTTTGAGTTACACCTTTCTATATTTTCTTCTGTTCTTTCTACTTCCTAACTGACTTTGTACATTCTAAATTGTAATCAATGTTTTTATCATAATATAAACTTTTACACTTTAATTATGATTATCTCATCTAACATTTTTATTCTTTATGATTAATTCTATTCTAACCTCTGATTTTGGCATTCTGAGTTCTGAAATTCCATATTTTTTCTCGTACCATAACTTATTATCCAACCTGTCATCATTCCTCGATAGACATGTTCTATATAGTTCTCTTATCTTCTGGACCCGAATTCTGAATGCGGCTTTCTGTATTATATCTTACAATACAATGCAATACAATGTGTTTCTTGTATTTTTACAGGTAATTGGGCTAAAGAAAAGCAGAGCGCCTTCTCTCTGCTCACCAAAAGCTGCCATGATGTCGACCTCATTGCTTATTGGATGAGCAACACACGCTGCACTAAAATATCTTCCTTTGGTTCTCTTCTTCATTTTAAGTAAGATCAAAGTGGCAAAAGATTCTGCGCCAATCTGCTTTGATAAATAAGAAAACCAAATAAGATTTTATGAAATGAATGTTATTTGGCCAGAGGAATAATAATGGTGTTGCATACCGAGAAAGACATTTGAAGGCTCTCTTTGTCCCTGGTTTCGATTTGTGCAGGAAAGAGAAACAGCCAGAGGGTGCGGCGTCGCGTTGTTTGGATTGCAAGGTGGAGCGTTCTTGTCCCTACTCGGCGCGACGACTCTATCTTGACCCCAAGCCTCAGTCACCGAGGTGGCCCATGAGCGCCATCTGTCCAGTGAAGGAACCCGAAAAAGACTACGTGGACCAGCTCGAGGAGGCGCTTCAGAAAGGTAGGTCATCAGGTCGTAGGGAGTTCTGATCTTCCCAAAATGTCTTTTATCATAACTTCCAGGCTTTGTTGAACTTTGGTACAAATTAACGAGAGTAGTTTTCATGTATGATATGCTCAAATTAATGGTGTTTTATGTATATTGCAGGTCCATATGGGAAATGCGTATATGATACAGATAACGACGTGTGTGACAACCAGGTGAGTATCTTATGATTGTGAATTCTTCTGTCCAATTAGATGTTCTTGCCAGTTGTGTCTTGACTATAGATGCAAAAAAACGTTTTTTAATAGCGTTTGTTTTTATAAAAAACTTGTTTTTTATAAAAAAAAATTAATCTCGTCCAAATTTGTTCAGATATTGAATATTTAGTATATAAAAACAGGTGCAAGTATGTTATTCATCCCTCCACATATGTGCATCTATCTTATTCAAAGAGGCATTAGACAGAGTATACAATTAAACAAGTAATTGACCATTTTAGTCACTGTCAGATGCTGCAAACCTGCAACAAGTGTGGATACTGTATATGGGCCAGTATGGCTATTGGCTGGCTACCTTACAAAATTTACCTTTTATCTTAGCATACTCTTCAAAGATTAAACACTCCCATTTCCCATAATGACCCTGGACGTTGACTAAACACAGATCCGCCACTTGGACAGTGGAAAAGGGGTTAACATAGTAATGGGGGGAAACTGTTGTACTCCCCGCCACCCATCAAGGCTCAGAGCTTACTTTCTAGCTGGCTTTTTGCTCGCTATCCCTTAACTTTAACCTACAATCATATATAAGTCCTTGAGATGCAACTATATAAAAAAAAAAAAAAAAATTAACAAAAAAAAACTTGAAAAAAAAACATGGATATATATATATATTTTTTATATTTTGTTTTAAAATAACTCAGCAAGGAAAGGAACCATATTACAATAATTTTTCTGTTAGAATATCAAATAAATCAGTATACCCCTCACTTAAAGTTTTCTATGGCGTTAGGGCACTTCTATTTTCTGTGGTTTCATGTTTTGATGTGTTTTATTTATTTTACAATGTACAGTTGCCCCACTTAGTTTTGGCACAGTTTTAAAAATGTTTCGGACAAGAATAGCAACTCGCCCAGTATTCTTTTTTTTTTTTTTATTACATTTTCGTATCTGTTTATTTACATGTTTTTATTATTATTTAATAATAGAGTTATAACATAACTTATAAGTATACGAGTTAGTTTTGGTTAGTTTGTCACTGCACTCAACACCACTCACAGCTTGAAGCTGGTTGTTAGTCTACCATCGACCACTACGTGAACGGATTCCTGCGTTCTCTCTCTCTCCTCTGCAACGTATATTAATCGTATTACTTGTCAAATAAGAGTGATAGATGTCATTAGTAAGTCAAGAAAAATGTGTCGTCTGCTACACCATTTTGAATATTTCGCTGTTTGTCACATTTTTTAAGGGTGGAAAGGGAGTTGGGAGATAGGGTTGATGAAAGAGTATTAGGATGGTTTGGACACATGGAAAGATTGAGTGAAGAAAGACTAGTAAAAGAGGTATGGAAGGCAGATGTGGAGGGAGTGAAGATGAGGGGACGTCCTAGGATGAGGTGGATGGATGGGGTTGAAGGGGGCTTTGGGGAAGAGGGGAATGTCTGTTGAGGAAGGACGGGAGAGGACAGAAGACAGGGGTGAATGGAGAATGGTTGTATATGGATGATGTTGTGATGCATGAGGTGGAATGGGCCGGGGGATGGGGGGTGAGGTAGTATGTGTGAGCAAAATTTGACGCAGCCCGAGGGGCTTTCTCCCCGTCTTCTCCTTTTATGCATGGGGGGATGGAGAGGGGGGTCGCCGATTTAATGAAGCGGCCTTGCTGTGGATGTGCTGTGTCTTGCGACACTGCTTCTGACCCAGGGCAGTGGACAAGGTGCAGGGATGACCCGTCATCCAGGAGGTGCTAAGATAAGAGGGAGGGTGGAGGGGAGTGGAGTGTATTCAGGGATGGAATGGGTGGGAATGATTTTATGCCTTTTCCTATTTGGCTATCTCCCTTGGAAGGGAAAAAAAGCCAAAAGCCTTGGTATATGTATGTATGTAGTTACTATTTAGCAAAAAAAAAAAAAAAAAAAAAGCATGTACATGAATAGACACGAAAATGTAATAAAAAAAGAATACCGGGCGAGTTGCTATTCTTGTCCGAAACATTTTTAAGACTATGCCAAAACCAAGTGGGGCAGCTATACATTGTAAAATAAATAAAATACATCAAAACATGAAACCACAGAAAATAGAAGTGCCCTAACACCATAGAAAACCTTAAGTGAGGGATATACTGATTTATTTGATATTCTAACTGAAAAATTATTGTAATATGGTTCCTTTTCTTGCTGAGTTATTTTAAAACAATATATATATATATACATATATATATATATAAACGAAAATATCAGTGTTTTTTTTTTGTCTATTATTTTTAAACATGTTATAAAAACAGCACTTTTTTGAGTTGCATCTCTAGTCTTGACATACGGTAAAGTGGGTCGTTAACAGATATATTTGCCGGCGTATAAGACGCATCCCTGTTTTACAAGGACATTTTGTGGACAGAATAGTATGTTTCATCATACATTTATTGGAAAGATATTTTAAAATAGTTTTGTAGGGAAAATGTATTATTCTGTGCTGTAACTGTTGGAAGATTTCTTATTTTAGTGGTTACACGTTGTCTTGTGTTGGGAATTTAAAGCTTGCGGGGGCCATTTTCTTGGTTTTATTCTTTTAGAGCGGTAATATTAGGTGCAAACCGGGGAACAGTAGTCCTTTCGGTAAGATTCCTCGTTAGGGTCAGAAGTCCATAGTCCGGGGATGTAATTCCCTGTGGGGAGAATCTCAATATGGTGACGTATTTGCCGACATTTATACGCAGAAAATGCATGTATCTGCATTTCTGCGTGAGTACATACATTTTCTGCGTGAGGTTGCCTTTTGACATTTATTTGATCTTTTTCTACAATGATATTTGTGAGTTAGTCGTAGTGCAATGGATCTAGTTAGTTATTGTAAATGTATCTTGACGTGGTGTATTGATTATAGTTATAATTATGTAATTGGATAGATATATAGGAATGGTTCATTATGTGTTTGGCGAAAGACTTGTGGCATATTGGTAGGGTCGCGCGATCGTGGCGTCACGCTTACGTTGTTTGTGTGATTTGGGGAATGTACAGGTCAGCAAAGATTGGCGGTATTGCGAGTTGAAAGGTACCATTGGCTGTCGACATCATGATGGAGATCTGTAGATCACATGTCATGCGTGTAAAATATCATATGATTGGTTGCATATGGTTATAGGGTTAGTAATGGTTATAGTGCATGAAATACATTATTATGACGGTATACATATTTTTCATACATAAAAAACGCGACTTTTAAGTCGGCAAACATGGCAGGTCACTTCTTGTGACAGGATTGACCTCTTGCTAAACAGTACTAAGGTTAGAGTGCTCTATTGTTAGTTATTAGAATAAATGACAAACAGTGCAGAGATTTCAAATGTTAACGCTGTGTTTACGATTCCTCTTTGAAACGCTTTCGACCGATGGAGATTGTGCGTGTCTCGTCGTTTCACATGTATCGACTTTTCGCCCCATTTGCCATGCATGACACAACGTCGTGCTCTCAAATAACCATGGGTGACTATGGGCGCTTTCACACGGCACGACCACTTGTGAAAGCGTCCATGATTATGGTTACATGAGAGTACGACGTCATGTCGTGGACAGCGCACGGCCAAAAGTCGATACGTGTGAAATGAGCCTGTAAAGCGAAAGCGTTGATGCCAAGCCACGTAGGGCTCCTGCCAGGCGATGTAGTACAAAACACAAGTTGTGAAATGACGTCACTATGATTCTTTTTTATAATTACAATTAATTTTTTTACATGCTCACTCCTATTCTCGTATCTGCGTCAGCCCAGAAAACAAAATTTTAGTTGTTTATCTTTGCTTATCAGCATTGGATTTTCATGAAAGTGATTTTTGTTGTTTTGGTTGGTAGTATATACTGTCATTACATGCAAAACAGAACGTGCTGGTACTAAACTTTTCGTGGCAGATGTCAAAATGCTTCAACATTTAAGAGTGAACTCCAAGAAAGCATAAAAAACTCAGACTGAGTCTCAGAAGACAAGATTTCATTGGAACACGTAGTGTCACTCATGGCATACTTTCGAATACGTTCCCAATTACACCCAGACACACTCCAGAAAGCTAGCATTATTCCATTCACACCAGGTATCACAGTAGGTGAATTCCCGAGTAATTTGTTTGACACGGACAAAGCTATCACCCAGATCCAGAGTCAGTCAGTACCCATTGCACTCACCCACACAATAGCCCAGGTCACACAGTCCTTCAGTGTTTGTGTACCTCAATGACGTGATCATCACTTTCAAATCCGTTAGGGAACATTTGCACACTCTTCACACTGTCTTCTCACGACTAACAAAAGCAGGCCTCAAACTGAAGCTAAAGAATTGCTCTTTTCATCAGAAAGAAATACGCTTCTTAGGGCATGTCCTTAACCCCCAAGGAATTTTAACCTCGCAGGACAAGGTCAAGCCAGTCATTTATTTTCCACGCCCTACTTCTGTTGAACACATAAGTTTATTCCTTGGTCATTCCTTGGTCAGAGTTTTACAGGCGTTACATTCAAGGTTACGCTGGTATAGCAGCAACATTAACTTCATTTTTACACCTGACCAAGAGAAAACCTTAACCACGGCACCTGTCCTTGCCTTCCCAAACCACAAGCTTCCTTTCACAATATACACAGATGCGTCCTACACCGGACTTGGCGCAGTCCTCATGCAACAACACGGCACAAAACTCAGACCAATTGCCTATGCTAGCCGCACACTCAACAAACACGAACAAAATTACTTAGTCACAGACATAGAGGTTTTAGCTGTTATAGACGCACTCAAACATTTCAAAGAGATCATCCTTGGTTACGTCATACACATCTATACGGACTATCAACCAATCTTACACCTCATCATACAAGAGTTCATGCCCACCTCTCATTTTGTTCAAGGTAAAGCGGACCCAGTACCAGACGCTCTCAATCGCAACATCGCGACCGTCACTCAAAATCAAATCTCAGTAACTGTTACACAAGCGCGCGTAGCCGCAGCTCAGAGATAAGTCCCTCTTTGGAAGCGTTTTATATAATTCCTCGAATCTGCAGACACAACTGACACAGAAAATTTCACTCCTAATCTCGACAATTACACATTGGTGACATTCGACATTACAAAACAACACTAAAAACAAACATGAGCCCAATTCGTCAGTGTTTCAGCTCGTAGTCCCTGCGGACATCATTTCTGAAGTTCTGAAACTTCTACACGGTTCTCCCACCCTGGTAAGGAGAAATGAGTTACACAAGCCAGATTACACTACTTCTAGTTAACCATGAGGAAGGATATACGCTCCCACATTGATACTTGTCACCCTTGTGCGACTCATAAAAGTCATATCAGCGGTCATGTTCTAATCTTAACTTACCTTACCCCTTGTAAACCATTCGACACATTCGCTGTTGATCTCCTTAACTTACCACTTACAGCGGAAACCAATACTTCTTTGTGTCGACCATTTTTCACGATTTTGTATTCTTTCCCCCTTACCAGTCAAGACAGCTCAACAAATGCCAAAAACTCTTATTGACAGACTCATATGCACCTTCACTATACCAAAAACTCTGATTTCAGGCAACGGGACTGAATTCAATAAAGATATTATTTCGCACATCTATAGTTACTTTCAAATCACAATATGCATCACTACTGCTTATCACCCTAGTTCAAATGGCTTAGGTGAATGCCAGAATATAAATATTCTCAATAGTCTTCGACATCCTTCTTCATGCCAAAATTCTGAAAAATTCTTGTATCATTTCTTGTCTTCCTTGAGCATTAACCTCACTGTGGTCAGTGAGTGGTAGCTTAGCCTAGAATCTGTTACAAGATGGTTGAAGGGAATATTCAATACTTTGGATGTCTATCGTGCACACGTACACAGTGGTCATAGGGGCTAAGCGCATTTGACCTCACAGCGGACCTCTGGGCCGAGCTGCCGGACACCAGGTCGCAAAGTTGCCAAAATGCAAAATCAGTATACGTCATATATATATATATATATATATATATATATATATATATATATATACACACACACACACATACATATATATGTATATATATATGTATATATATGTATATATAATATATATATATATATATATATATATGTATATATATATATGTATATATATTAGCCAAATTACCCGCACGTTGCTGCGAGTTTGTGAACAATCCCTAACCTAACCATACCCCACCTAACTTTAACCCTTAACCCTAATTTTTTTTTGGGGGGGGGGATGAAATATAGTTATCCAAGTACCTGGAGTGATAGGGTATCAGAATATATATGGTTATGGAGGTCTATCTCCAAAACCCTAGGAGTTCGTGAACAAACAGACAGACAAATGAAAGATAGTTATCAAAGTACCTTGGGTTATATGGTTTCAGAATATGTATGGTTATAGAGGTTTATCTGCAAAAACCTAGGAGGAGTTCGTGAATAATCTTTAACGTAACCATTGTAGTGGATTGTTAACACTACATGGTGAACGGTACTCGGCAGTAAGAGAAGAATTGAAACAAACTTTCAATGTTTTTTGACTCGATTGTTGCATTTCTGCCCGCAATAAAATCAAATAAGAATAACCAATATTTCAAGATTTGGTAAAATTATACAATCATTTTACATTTACATGCTTTCTCCTTACAAAGACTATCATGGTTTGTGGCAACATTAATTTCACAAATATAAATAATATTTATGGACACATACAATGGTTTGTTTAATCATAGTAATTCTTATGTCACAAAGATGCTGCGCGCGTTAAGGGGACACTATAGTAGTGGCGTGTTACCACACCATACCCCACCTTTAACCCTTAACCCTAACCAAAATATTTTTTTTAATGAAATATAGTTATCCAAGTACCTGGAGTGATAGGGTATCAGAATATATATAGTTATGGGAGTCTACCTCCAAAACCCTAGGAGGAGTTCGTGAACAAACAAACAGACAGACAGAGGCTACTACTTTATTATAGTAGATATATATGTGTTCCCTTTTGTAAATAATTTATCCATGCATAAATAATGAGTGTCCATACTCAGTCTTTGCATTGTACATTGTAACAATAAGAGTAAGATGTAAATAGTAGAGAATAAATTGTATATCGGTGTTATGGCAATAGCCACCATGTGCATGTAAATATATCCATTGGCAACTGCCAGAGTTTTCCTCGGGGTTGTTCCGACAATGTAGCGCAGTCTAGACGATGAGAGTAAAGACCAGAGACCACAACTTTGTCTCAATGTCTCCAAACTCAATGTAGATTACAAACAACAAATCTGCAGATAGGTAGTCATTCGAATACGATCTCTTGTAATTCTGGTGTAGTCTGTTTAGTGTCATGCTTTTTACACTCTTTTTGAACAGGTAGTGAATTTTGAGTTCGAAAATGGCGCAACGGCTACGCTGACTATGGTGGCGCACAGTGAATTGGCGTGCGCCCGGCAGACCATCGTATACGGCAGCCATGGACAACTTAGCTGGGACGGCTCCATGAGTAAACCTCTCAGGCAATTTGATTTTCGTACAAAGGAGGCGATATATCATGATTGTCAGGTGAGTACATTCACCTAATTGATAAGCTGAATATGAAACTATGGTAATTGTAGAGTATGATGGAACAGCCAGCTTCATCCCTATTCTACCATCGACAGTTAGGAAAGTTTGTAGCTGATTCTTATTTTAGCTGGTTAAAGTATAGAAACAGTCGATTCGAGTGTAAATGTTTACGGATGATATGGGCACAATTTAGAGAATAGAAATGTTTCAGTATTGTCTCTGAAACGGGGGGAGAAAATTATGACTCATTTATTAGTATGAATTCGATTAAGTTTTTCCTTGTCCTTTCTTGTGTATGTGTGGTAATTTGTTTCTGGATGTTGTTATTTCCTTTTCTCTCTCAATGTTCAAGATAGGAGAGTTGCCCTCTGGAAATTGATAATGTTTGTGTTTCACTCTCCGTTTTGTTTAATAATGATGTTTCTTGCTGCATTGCTTCTGACAAAGGCAGTGGGTGGGTACAGGGCACAAGGATCTAAAACAACACAGGAACAACAAATGGGTGTGTGTGATGGATGAACGGTGGGTGCATGCCTTAGTTGGCTACCTGTCTTATAAGGGGGAAGAAGCATTTTGGTATGTAGATAGAATAAGAAAAATAATATTTTTATGACAATGCGAACCTCCGGGAATTAGAGGAAATTATTTGATAGAATTTTAGACACAACTGCAGCATTTAAGATGCAGGTAACTTATGGCATGTTTGTAAGAACTTGACTCACTTAAAGTCTTTGAATCTGGTGAATAGATTACAGTAATACAGATCTGTGCTAGAGCAAACCTTGATACCCAGTGATGTGATTCATTTTACAGGACACAGAAGAATCAGCAAATTGGGGTCACGGTGGTGCGGACTACTTCATCGTCAAATCCTTTATTGGTGCCGTGGCAAAGGGAATGAAGAAATTTATCATCAGTGGTAAGTCCTGTTTCGTCCCCGTGCAGTGGTATCTAGTTCTGAAAAAGATCGACGGTGAGGGAGACGTGTCACTTGCGAATATCACTGTTTATGACCTCGGGAGAACTCTTACTATGTGGTCATGGTTATTAGTAATCATTGTTTTTAGAAGCACTTTACGTGGAGTGGGTTTTACTTATTCTGTGCAAATTAATCCCTTTGAGGCATGCAGGTGACCGAATACCAAGTGGCGTATCACTTTGAAGTTATAAAACTTGATCAGCCTTTATCTTGTTAAGGTTTTTGTACGATAATTTTTCTTATATTTTTTTGACAGGACCTGAAATATCTCTGCAGACACATCTGCTCTGTTTCGCTGCTGAACATTCCCGTCGAACAGGCCGTGTCGTGGATGTGACTGACAGTCAGTGGTCAGTGGATGGCCAATCAACCAAAGAACAATATTGAAATCATCTTACAAACCATATACAGGTATACCACTCAATTTCCTGAAAATGATGGTCCAGTAATTCTTTTAATCTGGACATAAATACGGGAGAGCATTTGATGTTCCCTTGACTGCCGGAGTAGTTCGCCAGTTGGCTACAGTGTATCCTGTGCTCATGTGAGTTGTTTGCATTCTGCTTATTATGATTTCTCGAGTGTCAGGAACTTAGGGATTCTAAGAGATGCAGAAAGGGTTCTGATCCACTAATTATTCACATTCCGTGGATAATTAGAAAACTGTAGACACAAGTTTCTTAGAAGTCATTCTGCTACTCAGACTATCTCGGCCGTGTCAACCGAGACCACAGAAACATGTTTCTGTTGTTTATCACAGATCAACCAGATTGTCTGTGTGAGTCATCAGGAAGTAGAACATACATAACTACAACACATAGACTATATAAAGCGTACTCTTAGTTCAATGCTTAGCATTAGAAATATATATCTTTATAACTGTTGATGAATGAGATCTTTACATTTATCTGTAGCCTACACACTACTAGATTGGTATATATAGATTGATATATCGTGTGATGAATACAGTATTTTCCTGCATATATGGACCAAAGCTTATAATTCTAAGATTCCAAAAAAGTGTAATGCATTTATTTTGTAACATGCGATTTTCATTTCCTTTATCAAGACATATTAATCATCGCGTATTTGTGATGGAAATCAAGTGGAAAAGGTTTAAGATATTATCCTGGATAATTGTGACTTTAGTGGTTGTCTTTTATCCATCATGGCTGTCTTGGATACACGGTCCAGATGGCCTGACAAGTGGGCGAAACTAATCAGTGGTCGAAATTGATTTATTTATGTTTTTATCTTCATATCCCAAAAAGAGAAAATGACAGTAACACAAATGAATAAAAAAAAATAGATGAATAGATAAATCGATAAAGAAATAAGTAATTGAATAAGTAAATGAAGAGATGAATATACATTTGAATAAAATGAATAAAAATACAGAATAGAATAAGTTAAAATAAAGAAGAACAGAATAAAATGATGTGTGGCTCAAGGATGACCTTTCATCCTTATTTATGTGTATTGTTCCTTTCGCTCTTGCTCTCTCACACCTTCTTTTAAACCATTTTTTTCTCGATATTCTATACCGCTCATTCTTGATACACAGTTTCCCACACCCGAGTTGTAGTGCGTAATTATTCTGTGTTTCAGTTGTCTCTCTGAACTTGCAACCCGTCTCAGCAAATAATTTCCTTAATCCTGCAAAGTTTTTTGAGACAAAATTGTATCTTTGTATGCGTGTGTATATGTGTGCGCAAAGCAGTAAACCCCCAATATTTTCCACATATTCATATTTTCATTTTTTTATATTCCATTTTTTAGAATTGATTTTCGAGATCGGTGCACTATAATCACGAAAAGATATGACATTATCTATTCTCCGCTTCTGAATTAGATTATAAGTTTGCAAATAAAGAAGCTCACTGGTTTGTAATATATAAATGACGCTCTGAAAAAAAGACGAAACGTTTATTTCTTATGATGAGATTGAAATTGTTGGCGATTATGTTCAAAGAGAGATTAAGAGAGAATCCCTTCGGGCACGTCAAAATATCATTCACATATAAGCACACCCTACCCTCATCCCCCATCCCTCCCTTCCTTGCATACATTATAATCTATACATAGCCACTCTCTACTCATCCTTGTCTACTGTCTTTTCTATAGATGCAACTCTAGAAAAAAACCATGCTGTTTTTTATATAAAAAACAAGTTTTTTATAAAACAAAATATTGACCAAAAAACATGGATATTTTCGTTTTTTTTTTTTTAATAACTCAGCAGGGAAAAGAATCACATTACGATAATTGCTTTTATGTTAGATTATCAAATAAAACAGTATACCCCTAAATTCATAGTTTTCTATGGTTTTAGGACATTTACAATTTTTTGTGGTTTCATGTTTTGATGTATTTTAATTATTTTACAATATACCTATATCATCTTCAACTCCAAAACACATGTGTTTTAATAATATATCTTTACTGGTGGTGGTAGATAAGTGTTTTCTGCCAATTTGATGTAGTTTCTAGAATTTATATTGTAAGAGGTTTGGCACCACTGTGAGTCTGTTACTGAGATTTGGCAACACTTATTACTTTTATTAGTTGTTTACTTTTCGTTGTTCTCAGTACCCAGCACATGTCCATGTTGTTGTGTAGCATTTTTGGTAGTGTGAGTGACTCTGAGTGAAAGCTACAATGCCAGGCAGAAAGAAGACTCCAGTTGCAAAATTATTCAAAGATGTCCCAAGTGATGGGGAAGTGGCAAAAGTGAAATGTCTATTCTGCTCGACAGTACTGTAAAAAAAGATTGAAGTAGGATGGTAAAGCACATAGTAAAGTGCAAGAAATGTGATAAGAAAGTCAAGGAAAAGTATTTGATGAAGGATAAAGGAAAAAAACAAAAAACAGTTCCTACTGATACTGAGACTTAGGAAATATCAGAAGGAATAGACAGGACTCAGAATCAGACATGGAACTGCAATTCCTCTTGCATGAATCAAGTGCAGCAAGTACAGCCTCTCATTCAATGCAAAGGACATTAGATGGTTCCTTTTTCACAAGTCCCAGTCCAGTGCCTTTCTCCAGACCTGATACAGCTACAGCTACAGCTACAGCTACAGGCACAACAAGCAGACCTGGATCTGTCTCTGCCAGTTCTAGAAGCACTCCAGTGACTTCCACTCCTGCCAAAGCCACAAAGACATCACAGCAGAAGATTGCTTTATACACATATGTTGACAAAATGATAGAAACACAAATAGTATGATAATATAATCATTATATATTGTATATACTAATGCATCTCCAATATCATCATTAAGTTAACTGTCTATCAATAGGCTAACATAAATAGATCATGATTCATGAATAATGGCTACCATCTCAATTCCTAGTTTGGAATCTTCATTGTACAAATTTGTTTATAATTAATTGAATAGTCTATAATTTAGTTCAAAAGTCAATACGGTAGTGTCCAAGTAACAGGTAGGAACACATTTTAGACTTTAGAAGAACCTAATAAAACCTAATCTAACCTAATCCTCAAAAGGCACAAATCCCTATTACTTTAAATACTTCAAGCTATGTTACATAAGGATAGGTCAGGATGTACTAGGTTTTTCTAATGGAAAATATTTTCGTACCAGTTACTCAGATATTACCGTCTATACTCTTGCTCACCATTACAGGAAGAAGCCATGATTAATTTGTGCATACCTTATTGTATATCCTATTTTATGTGTATGTTTAACCATTCATGACAAGGAAATTTGGAGTGTTTAATCTTTGAAGATTATACTAAGAGTAAATTTTGTAAGGTAGCCATATTGGCCCATATACAGTATCTACACTTGTTGCAGCATCTGAGTCCTGACTAAAAAGGTCAATTACTTGTTTATTTTTATACTGTGTCTGATGTCTCTTTGGATAAGGTAGATATGCATATGTGGAGGGATGAATCAAGTACTTACACCTGTTTTCATATACTTGATATTTAATATCTGAACAAATGTGGACGTGTAAAAAAAGAAAAGAAAAAAAAATTGCAATAAAGATTTTTTTCATTGCATCACTAGTCTTTTCCCTTCCTTGCCCAACAGACATTCCTCTCTTTTGTAATGTCCCTTTCACCCCATCCATCCATCTCATCCTCGGTTGTCCCCTCAAATTCACTCCCTTCACTTTTGCCTTACGTACCTCTTTTAACAGTCTTTCTTCACTCATTCTTTCCATGTGTCCAATCCATCCCAATGCTCTTTCATTGGCCCTATCTCCCATTTCCTTTTCCACTCCCGCTCTCCTCCTCCTCACCTCCTCGTTTCTCACTCTGTCCAACCTAGTAACCCCTACCATATTTCTCAGACATTTCATCTCAAACACATTTAAATTTTTCTTCTCTGCCTCACTTAAATTCTATACAAAGCCGTCGGCACAATCACCCCTTCATAAACCTCCTCTTTGCATCTATTCCCAGATAAATATTGCTCACTACATTTTTTAATCCCCTAAAGTATATACTTGCTTCTCTCAATCTACAATTTACCTCTACTTCCACTCCTCCCTTTCCTGTCACATGCGACCCCAAACACCTAAAGTTATCCACTTCCTCCAGCTTCTCTGCTTTAAGACTCACTTCCAACTCACTGTCATCCTCTACCCTTGTACATCTCATTACCTTGTTTTTACCCACAGTTACCTTCAACTTTCTCCTATAGCATACCTTCCCAAACTCCGTCACTAACTCCCTTAATCCCACCCCCTCTGACCCTGCCACAAGCGGAGTGTCGTCAGTTAATAACAACTGGCTCACCTCCCATTTTTCTCCATTTTCTTTAACCATCTCCAGTCCCCTGCCCATTATTCTCGCCTTTACCTCCGACACCATCATGTACATATTGAACAGCCACGGCAATATGCAGTGGTGGGCGTTGCGATAAGTAAAGCGATAATATCGCTTTAACCGGAAAAATTTATCGCTTATATTTATCGCTTTCAAATTTCCCGCGATAAATCCAGCGATAAAGTAGAAGACGAAAAACCGTTACGGCGGGATGTTACAGGCTCATTGTTACGCGGCAAACAGATATGGTGTTTTAAGTGTAAAAAAAGAGGTTTTTAAATGGATAAGTAGCAAAAATTGAGTATTTTTGCATTTATCGCAGGTTTTATCGCTTATCGCTTTAAGGTATCTTGGAAATTTATAGCTTTATCGTTTTAGGACTAATTTATCGCTTTACATTATAGCTTTATCGCTGCCCACCTCTGGCAATATGACACATCCCTGACTCAACCCCACTTTTACCTCAGACCACTCGCTCACTCTATTTCCTATTCTAACACAGGCTTTACAATTCTTGTAAAAACTCTTGACTGCCCTTAACAGCTTTCCCCAATGCCATATATCTGTAATACCTCCCACACTGCCTTCCTATCTACCCTGTCATAAACCTTTTCCAAATCCGTAAAGAATAAAATCCTTACCTTTTCCTAAAGCTTTCTCACATATTTGCCTTACCACAAAAATCTGATCCACGCAACCCCTACCTTTCCTAAATCCACAGTATTCCTCACCAATTACTCCCTCTGTTCCTCTAATTCTCTCATTCAAAACCCTCTCATAAGCCTTCCCAAGTACACTCAACAAACACTACTACATTCACATTTGTCCTCTTTTCCTTTGTAAAGCAGAGTCCTTACATGACCTAAGTGCCGCCCCGGGGCAAAATTCTTAGTGATGCCCTCCCACCTCATCACCACTTCCCACTTCCACTACTCTTACTGCCTATTTTTGCTATTGGCTTGCGAAATACTTAAACCGATTTCAGAAATAGTACTTAATGTCCCTGTTGCAAAATTCGTCGATTACGGTAAGATATTAATGGTTTCTTTGCCCTTTTTTATTATTATTATTTTTTCAGCCTTGTGGGTGGCAAGTCTTGGCTAGAATTGTCAACCCACTAAAAGTGCTGCGGAGCTAAACTAGATTATGGGTTTTTATAAATAAAGAAGTTTACTGGTATGTAGTCTGTAACTTATGACCCTGAATCTATGAAAAAGAATATAAAACGTTTATTTCTAATAGTAAAATTGAACCTGTAGACGATTATGTTGAGGTCCGAGGGAGTACCAGCCCCACAAACCACGAAATATATATATATATATATATATATATATATATATATATATATATACATGTATATATGTTCGTAAAGAGCTGGAGTCCAGGAGCCATGTTATCAAAAATTTTCAAAACACTGGACTCAGAGTAACAGAATTTATTACCGACGTTTCGAACCCTGTCCGGGGTTCGTCCTCATAACCCTGAGGACGAACCCCTGACAGGGTTCGAAACGTCGGTAATAAATTCTGTTACTCTGAGTCTAGTGTTTTGAATTTTTTTGATAATATGATAGCCGAACTATATGATTCTTCTTTATTCGAAGTTTATTTTCTCCGACTGTGGGTTCCTGTGTGTCATATATATGCATATATATATATATATATATATATATATATATATATATATATATATATATATAAAATAATTCATAGACAATAAACACCTAAGGCAGCTATGATTAATAAACATCTTTAAAATATGTGCTCACTAAAGCCCCGTCCACACTACATGACCATGGCGGTGTTAGCGGCGCTGTTGAAAATTGAGGTTTTCAACACCGCCAACGCACTGTTGAGCTGTTTTGAACCGACCCGATTTGATGGGCATGCAGATATTGTCAGTGCCACCTCAGCCTTTGTCGAGGGAGGACGTACGCATTACACCGTCATGGACACTTTTGCTAGCTCCATTGAGTGGACGAAAAGCCACACCCAATATTTTGTAGAGTTTTTGAACCAGCATCTCTGCATATGGAACATCAAGAGCAAGGAACATGAGTGCGAACCTTGATATGAGGAAAGAGTTGTTCTGAATTGTGACATTAAAAAGGAGTTTTTAGGTGAGGTGCGGTTGTTTCTCTCTCCACCCGGGCCACCGAAAAAAAAAGAAAAAAAAATCGCTACTAACATTACTATTAATTTAAGGTACTTATTTACGGGGAGGAGGGGTCAAAATATTCAGAATGATAGGATCTATCCGATGATATAGATAAGAATTGCATTTGTGAGTTTGGCTTTCTTTCCTCATGCTCACTCAGTGTGGATAGCTCAGCATTCAACACCGCCACCTGCTACATGCAGATCTGCATGGGGCACAGTTTGGACCCGGCTTCAGACAGTCCTCAGAGACTTCGGCACCCGCTTGTGCCTTATCTTACGGATTTTATTCTGGCTGACACCAAATGATCTTATTCAGCACAGAGGGAAATCCCCAAGACGCAACGATTCATTAATGTTTAGTTTCCACTTGATAGATTGTGTTTATGTTTTCGACATATTATTTTTGCTCGACAGACGGAGGGGGGGGACCCTGGGATCAGATTAGATTCAGAAGAGCTTCGTAACAAAATATATTCATTCAATCAAAATTTAATTGAGTCCAGGAAGCCAGACTATTGTTATATACAAGAAATTTATTCGAAGAATTAGGACATTAGTAGATAGATAAGAAAATGAATAAATCAGTGAATGAATAAATCAATAAAGACATAAATAAATAGATGTTGAGACATTGTGACAAGTTGAAGAAGGTGGGAAAAGAAGAAGACACGGATCCAGTTCTTGATCGGCGAGTTCTTATTTTTCCACCTTCTTCAGATAAATAGACTAATCAATTGATCGATCAATAAAATGTTCTGTTTCAAAAGTCCGAGTTTTGAACGCCTTCTATACGGAGTGGTTTCTATTTTTCTCTCTCATTTTGTCGTCATGTCACATGATGTGGCTTTATGTAGCTACCTGGGGATGTCTTCCCCCTCTCTCTTTTTCTCTTCTCCTTCTCTTTCTATACATTTATTATTCTCTTATTTTTTCTTTTTGTGCTTCTCTCCTCTCTCTCTCTCTCTCTCTCTCTCTCTCTCTCTCTCTCTCTCTCTCTCTCTCTCTCTCTCTCTCTCTCTCTCTCTCTCTCTCTCTCTCTCTCTCTCTCTCTCTCTCTCTCTCTCTCTCTCTCTCTCTCTCTCTCTCTCTCTTTCTCTCCACTCGCAAGTCTTATCATTGGAGGAGGAGGAGGAGTGTCGAATCACGGGGACCGAATACCGATTCCCAACGGCCCGTGAGAACTTCCGTGGAGTATTTAATGGAACGGGACGTAATATTCAAAGACAACATGACTGCCACTTGTCCGCGCACATCCTCGGGAGATGGGCTCACACAAGTCACAGGCAAGGAGCTTACATCAGACATGAGAGAATGTAAATTGGTGGTGGTGGTGCGGAGGAGGAAGAGGGAGATGGAATATGTAAAGAGGGAGAGAGAGGGAGGAGGGAGGAGAAAGAAGCAGGGTATGTACAAAGACAAATACTCAACGAGACTAAAAAGGACTGAGTTGAGAGATTACTGAGAACATATATAAATGCATACATAAACACACACACACATTATATATATATATATATATATATATATATATATATATATGTGTGTGTGTGTGTGTGATATATATATATATATATAAATATATATGTATATATACTGTATATGTATATAAATATGTATATACATATATATATATATTAAGGGACACAGTGAGGGTTTGCACTATTAATGTTGTGTGTGTGTGTGTGTGTGTGTGTGTGTGTGTGTGTGTGTGTGTGTGTGTGTGTGTGTGTGTGTGTGTGTGTGTGTGTGTGTGTGTGTGTGTGTGTGTGTGTGAGTGTGTGTGTGTGAAAAAAGAAATAGTTCTTGCAGTGTAGACTGACGAGTGTGATGGCGAGTTATGAATGATGAATATTCAAAAGACGCATGAGTAGTCCTTTTTTTTTGTTACCTGTTTATTTTTTTTTATTTTTTTTTTCACATTTGACTTCTTAGATGGGCAGTGTGCCAAATGTCCATAATCTCTTCTCTTTGGGAGGCGTAAGCTTAAGGCCTCTGTACAGTGTTGCCAAATAAACAAAAAGATATACAATTGCTTTGAGCTAAACAAAGATAACTTATTTTTATCTTTCTTATAAAAGAAGATCTTCTTTTAAATGACTAGGTTACATTTCCAGCTAATCTGTACAATATATGAATTGACGAGAACTTTGTAACAAATTCTATGAGAATTATTTCCTAAATAATGCTCATTTTAGTTGGACGAATTTCCCTCTTCTAAAAGACGATATTTTCAACTATTCACGACTGGATTAAGCAAATTCCACATTTCATAAGCATTACAACATGCTTTGCAAAACGGTTCATATGTACATATAAATGTATATTGGTCGAACAACCTAGCATAGGTACAAAAATAGATATTTTTTGTACATGTGGTATTTGCAAACGGCGCCGTCCTAAAAAGTCGCCTGACACTCGTGCATAAATGACGTCATGTCGCTTGACAGCGGCCATGTCCTCTTGCCACGAAAATTCCCGTAAATATCTTCGCCATGAAGGAAATGCCACAGAGACGAATAGAATAATCTGCAGGCAGGCCGAACTCAAGGAAACGTGGCACCCTGAAAGTGGTTTGTGCTTTGAATGCATAATATGCAGTTGCTTTCTCCTTTTTGTGTGATTCATTGTCGTGCCCTAGACCGCCACCACGTGTGTACAAAGACGACGTTTGTGCAAAATCTGTTAGCCTCCAGACACCATAGGAAGCAGGACAGAGTACGAATCTAGGTGATAATACAGTGTATCTATTTATATATATGTGTCAAAAATAACACACACACACACACACACACACACACACACACACACACACACACACACACACACACACACACACACACACACACACACACACACACACACACACACACACACACACACACACACACACACACACACACACACACACACACACACACACACACACACACACACACACACACCACACCCACCCACACACACCAACACACACACACACACACACACACACACACACACACACACACACACACACACACACACACACACACACACACACACAATATGTGTGTGTGTGTGTGTGTGTGTATGTGTGTATTAGCAGGTGAACTAGTGCGCCAATAAAACTTGCCTGTGCCTTTTCTCACCTATATTTGGCACTTGAAAATACACGACGTAGATCCTCCTCAATCTACGTTCACCCATTACCTGCCACTCCCCGGTTCGGTCGTGGCATCTGGTGAGGGGAGTTGGCAGCTTTACAAATTTAGCTTTATTACTCTTACAAATGGCAGGTTTAATCATAGGTTATATTATAAATGGTTTAGTTCTATTATGTGGTTATTTCTCGTAATTTAATTTGTGTTCGTGTTTATTTGGGGATGTGGTGTATGTGTGATTTGGAGAAGTGTTTCTTGCTACTTAGCTATTATCACGCGCTGATTATGTGATGGTTGGTTGCCGTAAGACGTGGACGTATGCTTGTTTGTACATGTGTTGTGATATATTTTTCCATGGGTAATGTTACAATATGTAAAATTACATACACACACACACACACACACACACACACACACACACACACACACACACACACACACGCACACACACACACACACACACACACACACACACACACACACACGCATATATATATATATGTATATATATGTATATATATATATGTGTGTGTGTGTGTGTGTGTGTGTGTGTGTGTGTGTGTGTGTGTGTGTGTGTATGTGTGTGTGTGCCTGTGTGTGCGTGCGTGTGTGACTTTGCATACATATACGTATGTACTGTATATATGTTGCATATTTAAACCATAACTAAACTAGATTATTTGCTATTACAGTCTATGAACGGATATCATCCTTTCCCTTATATGATGATTACTGCGGTATTGGTACGATTCTAATTTTCAGTCATCATCTCCGACGTAATTATCGTCATCGTCATCATCAACGACGTCATTATCGTCATCATCGTCATCGCCAACGACGTTTATGGAGGCGGAGTAGAGGGATGAAAAAGTGATCTTCAGCGAGCGGATGATGGATGCTCCAAGTTGGGAGTGGCAGAGCTGGCCATCGATCTGGCCCGAGGTCCCCCGGATCGAGGTGATGATATTGTCGCGGCGTAACAAATCACTTCAGGTGGGGAGGGGACGGGCACAGAACCTAGCGGGCGGCGCGGCGGCGAGGCCTATGAGGCCACGAGGCGTTCCACCTCGAGGAAGAGCGAGCACCTTTGCTCAGTACACGAAGAGGACCTGGGTCCTTGGGATGTCTGCCTGTGGACGTGAGGACTCGAACTCAGGTCACCCAAGGTGTCGAAAAAGATAATCATAGGTAGTAAAGGACCATGTTAGTACCTTCAAACCGACGACTCCTCTTTGAGAGAGTGAGAGGGAGAGAGAAAGGGGGATGGGGAGAGGTGGGAGAGGGAGGGGGGGAATAAAAGAGACTGCACTACAACATCGTCACGCTGGTTCCGACTAACTGCAAGACAGATGGAGACCAATACGACGACGACGGTTCTGGCGGCGGCGCCGAGGATCACGTGACCTCCTCCTTCCCTCCTCTTCCTCGTCGCAAGGGAGAAGGGCCATGAGAAGGCGAGAAGCGAAACCAGCAGTGTTGACATCTACCGTGATATGCAGTGAATGTGACACTGTCACATTCAACCCCTCCGCCTCTCTACCTCTCCCTACCTCCCAATCAACCTCTCCTTCCCTCTCTCCCACCCAGTCTCCCCAACTCTGTCACCCTCTCTCCCTCACTCCCTCATTCCCAACATCTCCCTCCCTTCCAACCAATCTCTCCCTCACTCCCTAACTCTATCTCCCCCCCCCTCCTTCCCATTCTCTCCTACTCTCTTCCCCTACCTCTCCCTCCCTCCCTCTCTCCTTCCCTCCATAAAAATAACGGTATATTCGGACACCACTTAAGAGTATTTACTTTTTCTTACACATATGAAACTTGGTATGATAAAATAAGCATCTGTGGTAAACGCGATAAAATGCTTTTCATATTACGTTTGAGAGTAAAGATGTAAAAACAAAAATATGAAAAAATAATTAATTAGTATTGTCAGCAAAACGTAAAATTTCTAACGCTGCATTTCAAAATAAATTGGACAAAAAAATATACCCACCCAAAACCAGTACATCAACCTCGACAACAAAATCGAATCGCATTTCAGTCCACAAAATCGAATTTCATTTCAGTCTATTTTTCGATACTCGTTGAACCTACCTTGGTCAGGCATGTTCTGTACTATACATCAGTCCATCCTTAAACACTCTGGTGAACTAGTTATGTGTACACAGTTTCTGGTGTAAAACCATTTTTTCACATATAGATTTCTTGAATCTCCTTCACGCCATAACTTTCAATGCAAACAGTGTGTGACGTCACAGGTGGGCCGGCACAATGTTACCCTTACTGAAAACTTGAATAAGTAATTTTAGCAGTTGCAGTTCTGTATTTTTGACATTTATATGCATATAGAAAATAGTCACTTCAATAATTACCATGGATTTTTTTTTGCATGATTGGTCAGATTTTCAAAAACTACTCTTTGACTTCGTATCGAATGAGAGAGAGAGACACGTACCCAAAACAAATTGAGAAGACTTGACGCAGAGGAACTGCGTTTACTGGAACCACTTTGCATATTACCCAAAAGTTCTGTAAATGTTATGAGCAGCTTAGCCAAGGATGGCAAAACTCGTTTTGTGAGAGCAAAGTGTCATAAGAACTACATAATTCAAAGTCCTGGGTGACCCGAACGGTGTGGCCGAGATAACGAATGATCTTCCGACCACGAGGTGCTAAGATGAGTGTGGGGCGATGTCTGGGTGTTGGATGGGCGTCGGGTAGGTGCATGCTTTGACTTCCGCGACCCCCCTTTTAAAGGGGAGAAGGGGCTTTTGGTATGTATCTATGTGCTTACTTCACGATTTTCCTTTCTTAACTAATTATGGTGGATAACACATAACACCGTGTTCTTCTGACCAATATAATCTATATAAGTTTATCATAAGACTTATGCTAATCACATTATAAAAATGTATAGACAAAAATAGATTAGATTTTTCTATCAAGTAAATTGTGTAAGTTGGTCCCAACTCATTATAATAAAATGTTTCTATTCCCTACAATGATCGTATAATTCGATTTCATTTTTCTTTGTGAAATTTTTCGTTTCAATACGTTTCATCGCCATTATGTATATTGAATTAATTTTCTTTCGTCCTTGTGACCTTGTAATATCTTGATAGTGTCTCCATTATCTATGTGATACAGTCTCTGACACATAATATGAATTTAGAAAGATTGTGATGTGATCATGTAATTTGGAATTGTAAGACACGTGGAGAACGAGGTCGCTGAGATCGTCCTTATCAAAGGGTCGTTCTGTCGATGTTCCTCACGAACTCAAGAGTCGATCTGGTTAACGAGATCGCAGAGGCGTTCCTGAAGAACATGTCATTCAGTCGAAGTTTTCCACGAGCTCAAAGTCGAACTGGTTAGCGACGCTGCTGAGACCCTCTTTATCGACGGGTCGTTCTCTCGAAGTTCCTCATGAACTCAAGGAGATCTGGTTGCCGAGACTTTCCTGAAGAATATGTCGCTCTGTCGAAGTTCCTTACGAACTCAAAGTCGATCTGGTTAACGAGGTCGCTGAGACTTTCCTGAAGAACTTGTCGCTCTGTCGAAGTTCTCCACGAACTCAAAGATGAACAGGTAACGAGGACCAGATTGACTTTGTATTCTGTTAAAGATTGATGTCAACTCCAGCCCACTGTAAAAAAAGAACTTCTTTTCCTGAGTGTACAACGGAGGTTCACTCTTGATCTCTTCTCTTCTAACTGTCGCCGGGGTGGTTTTTATTCATTGGAGGTTATCCCTTTCAATGTATTGAGCTTGTTATTATATTTCTCTTTTATTTCACGATTTTTTTTCACTTACACTACAAAAACAAAACCAGCAACACGTCTTTTGCTCATCAACAAACCAAAACAAAAATACGATAAAATAGAATGAAATAAATGAAAGAATAAAGAAACAGTTCTATATCTCTATATACCCCCTATCTATATCTTCCATATACCGTTCTATATAAACTACATCGTCCAAGTACTTGTCCAAAGGCACCTTCGAAGTCCAAATCGTATCACAGACGTCCACTTCCTTGAGAAGTTTGTTCCATCCGTGTAATCCTCAACAACGACTGAGGGCGAGAGCTGCTGAAGCACTGGTGATCATGAGTAAGGAGAAGGCTTCAGGCTGAAGGACACTACTGCCATCTTTGCTGACCACACCTGAAGAAAAATAAAATAAAGTAAAACAAAACAAAACAAAATAGAATAAAATAAGAAAAAATAAATTAAAATGAAATAAAATAAAGTAAAATGACATAAAATAAAATAAAATAAGATAAAATAAAATAAAAAATAAAATAAAGTTAGAATGAGATAGAATAAAAAATAAAAGTGAAGAAAATAAAATAATGAAATACAATCAGATCAAATCAAATTAAATAAATTGAAATGAAAAAAATAATATAAAATAAGTTGAAACGAAATATGATAAAGTGAATAAGATGAAGTTAAACAAGATGGAATAAAATAAGAATAAGCCAAACAAAATAGAATAAAAATAAATAAAACACAATTAATCATATAAAACGTAATCAATGTACATTTACGCATAGACCTACCATCATTGGATAAAGTTGGGCTGGGTGGGGTTAGGCTAGGTTGGGTTGGGTTGGATTAGGCTGGGTTGGGTTAGGCTGGGTTGGGTTTGGTTAGGTTTGGTTGGGTTGGGTTAGGCTTGGTTAGGTTGAGCTAGGCTAGGCTAGGTTGGGTTGGGTTGGGTTAGTCTCGGTTGGGTTGGGTTAGGTTGGGTTGGGTTAGGTTAGGCTGGGTTAGGTTAGGCTGGGTTAGGTTGAGCTAGGCTAGGCTAGGTTGGGTTGGGTTAGGCTGGGTTGGATTGGGCTGGGTTGGGTTGGGTTATAAGTTATGGGTGGGGTTGGGTTATGAGTTATGGGTTGGGTTAGACTGGGTTGGTTGGGTCAGGCTGGTTTGGGTTGGGTTAGGCTGGGTTGGGTTAGGCTGGGTTGGGTTCGATTAGGCTAGGCTGGGTTGGGTTGGGTTAGGCTGGGTTGGGTTGGGTTAGGCTGGATTAGGTTGGGTTGGGTTGAATTGGGTTGGGTTAGGGTGGGTTAGGTTGGGTTGGGTTAGGGTGGGTTAGGTTGGGTTAGGTTAGATTAGGTGAACTTGGGTAAAGTTAGGTAAGATTAGGTTAAGTAAAAGAGATTAAAGTAAGGTAAGACTAGCTTAACTGAATTAGGTTAAGTTAGGTTAGGTTATATCACAGGAAAATTTTACGAGGCATTGAATAGGCACATTTATAACATCGATTTGGTAAACACTTCTGGAAAAAAGATCCGCGTGCGAGAGGATCAACCAACAAATCATTAAACACTTTAGGTTCAAAACAAAACAGAAATAAAATGGAGTTATTAAGACTCATGTAAAGCTTTTCACAAGCGTTTCTATCCCTGAGGACAGTGCAACGCCTTTATGAGGAGCATTGACCCTGTAGCAAGTGCTACTCAGGTAGACTACGTGGTCGAGTGATCAAAGGTGATGACGTGATGAGTGTCTCAATCCGTTCTATCTTTATTGTGTAAGTGACAGGCTTATACTCGTATAGTACTCATAGTGCTCCGGGATCACGCGACAGTCCGATCAGCCAATCAGTGATCGCCTCGTGACCTGAAGGGTTTGTTTCCGTAGCCAATTACCTGTTAGCCTGCGTGGAAAAGCGGTCGTTTGTGGTGTGAACGCCACAACCCCATTATTCCAATGGGATCCGGTGCAGGTTCGCAATTTGTGGTCATGTCCAAACAGAACGTGGAGTGTTGAGACTTGGACATGATACGATGTCATTTGTGCAGATGTAAACTATGTAGGTATGAAGCAGCATTCAAAACATAGAAATAATAGATAGATAATCAAATAGCTGAATAGAGAGGTGGGTAGATAGATGAATAGTTGAATAGATAGATGGGTAGATAGATAGACAGATAGGCAGACATATATATAAATATATATATATATATATATATATATATATGTATATATATAGAGAGAGAGAGAGAGGGGGGGGAGGGAGAGGGAGAGAGAGGAAAAAAGAATGTCATGCACATACACGCGCGCACACACACACAACATGTACGTAAAAACACATGTGTGAATGTTCACACATATGCACATGCACGCATATATGTGCTTACTATACAGCAAATTAAGCAAGAAAAAAAAATAAAGAACAAGTGAGACCTTACCAGGCAGAACATGGACCCGAACTGAGGCTTCTGTGGAGGCGTGAGAGGAAGAACAGTTGTACATTCCAGAGTCCTCCAAGGTCGCCTTTTCGATCACCAGCTTCGAAATGACTTTCGAACTCGACGAAGGAGGAACTAGAGACGAGTTATGTAAATCGATGTAGATTGATTCTCCTGAAGCGGTTTTTGCGAAGTCACTCGATACCTGAGGCCCAGCGGGATGGGAGAGTTCCTCGGACGATTGAGGAGGACGTGATGGTTCTTCGGGAGCTTCTGATTCGTTGAAGTTCTTGCTGGCAGACACTGATTCTCTCTTGTGGTCGTACCTGACGATCTGACCGTCGTGGATCCAGATGACGTATTCAGGTGGCGTTACAAACTGTAACCACAAATGTAATAAAACACGGTAATCACAATATTTATCTATTCATTTATCCCTCTATTTATTTGTCCATTTATTTATCTATCTGACTGTTCATTTATCTATTTATTTATCTATTCATTAGTTTATCTATTTACTTGTGTATTCATTTACTTGCTCACTCTTTTTTTACCTACTACTTATATATTCTAATTACTTATTTACCTTGAACCAGAAATAGAGGAAGGCTCTGCTGAAGACTTGCTTACTTACGTTGTCTATGACGCAGTCAAGAGCCAGTCTCTGACCCTCGGCGACGACGACCCCGACAGAACCTCCGTGGATGGTCGCTCTCGGCTGCAGAACCCTGAGGTCCATCTTTTTAACCAGTGAACAATTTCTTATAGCCTGAGGTGATGAACAAGAGGTACTAGATACAGTCACGAACAAAAGTATTGACCCACAACGTCAAAATGATCATCTTACTTTTTCATCTATTCATCTTCATTGTTTGTTTTTGTCGAGTACGTAATATACGTGGTATTTAACTTATAATTAGACAATTTTCTTGAATGGGTAAGAAAAGTTGTTAGTCAAAGAATTTCAATTTTGCATCATAAAAAATATCTGTGGGTGCGTCAGAAATTTTGTTCGTGACTGTACAATCACGGTACTAAAACTTCCCCAGTGCGGTATAGACTGTAAGGAAAGAAGCGCTGGTAAGCAGTGGGTAATGATAATGGTAATAATAAGGATAACATCATTTCTCTTTCAGCCTCACTATCAACGCTGAATCTCCTCAACTTTTGAAACCGAAGCTTCAGTGCTTCAGTAAGAAAGCAGGATGATCACACCTGGAGACGCTTAGCCGAAGCCGTTGTCTTTGTCCATTGTGCTCGGACAGCCAGAAGGGAAAGAATAAGGGTGGAAATGGGGGAGGGGGAGAGGGGAAGAGTAAGAAAGGGGGAGAAGGGAGAAAGGGGAAGGGGGGAAAGGGGAAAGCGGGGACGCGGAGAGGTGGAGACGGGGAGACGGAGAGAGAGAGGGGGGGAGGGGAAAGGTGGAAAGGGAAGATGGGGAGAGGGGGAGATCGGCAAAGGGGGAGTGGAAGGAAGGGGAACATGAGTAAAGGCGAAAGGGGAGAGGGGGAAAGGGGGAAAGGGGGGACTCTGTGGCTACAGCTGGTTGACTTGCTTGTTCCGAAGACGTGAGGGACATCAATTAGCATCAGCCAATCAGTCAGAAGCAAGTCTGCCTCACCTGTGGTCGTGGGTTCTCGTGCAGCATTGAGACGACACGGTGGAATCGTCCCAACAGGACGAAGAGTCCACAAATTTTTTGTTTTCTCTTCCCGAAATTTAAGGTGAAGCGGCTTCGAGTTTGGGTATTCTTTCTCTCTGTCTTTCTTTATTTATCTATTTGTCTTTTTTGTTTGTTTACCTATTAATTTGGTTTACTGTGTTGATCTATCTATTTAACTATATGTTTATTTATTTGTTTATCAATTAACCTATTTATCTATTCATTCATTTGTCAATTCTTAATCTGTTATAGTTTACAATTCTTTGGTAAATATAGGGAGACAGAAAGAGATGAAGAGAGAGAGAGAGAGAGAGAGAGAGAGAGAGAGAGAGAGAGAGAGAGAGAGAGAGAGAGAGAGAGAGAGAGAGAGAGAGATATGAAGAGAAAGAGAGAGAGAGAGAGAGAGAGAGAGAGAGAGAGAGAGAGAGAGAGAGAGAGAGAGAGAGAGAGAGAGAGAGAGAGAGAGAGAGAGAGAGAGAGAGAGAGAGAGAGAGAGAGATAGAGATAGATAGATAGATAGATAGATAGAGATATATATATATATATATATATATATATATATATATATATATATATATATATATATAAATATATAAATATATATATATATATATAGAGAGAGAGAGAGAGAGAGAGAGGACGCCCAGCCACTCACCACGCACATGCAGAGGTAAATTCCGGCCAAACTCTCCGAAACGTGATCAATCACAAGTGTCCTGAAACTCCCTCTGGGCCATACGCGGTACCGCTTGTCCAACGTGAAGACATGTTTATCCACAGCCAGAATGTCGTTTTGTCGTATCCAAACCACCTGCGGAAGGCAAAGCAGAAGGTACTGGGAGACCTTTATACACTGCGATTTACTAACTCTGACACCAACCATTGGCTGTGTGACTGGTTAGCATAAGCGTTGACGCTACCATTGCACTATGCAGAATGTTAAAATAAATGGAATGGAACTTGTCCTAATATTCCTTTTGAACGTCCTGCACAGTACAACGGTAGCGTTAATGCCTCGTTGTAATCAGCCACACATTAAGTTTTGTCTAATGGCATACGTAAATAATTTTTATAACCATCTTAATCTAGAAAAATATTTACTGAGAATGAGGCGTTGGTTTCTGAAGAAAAGGAGCAAGGAAGGAACACTGTTGTTCCCACATCGACGTAAACCTTCTCGGTGACGTTCTCTTGCTCTGTCGGTTGATCCAAATCTGACAAGATTGAAGCCTCTCAGTCATAATTGTTGCTATTCCTTTACATAGAATTTTTCGTTATTTTTACAAGATTATTTTATATTCCCAATCGCATGCAGATAAAAAGATTGTATTGATATTCTTTTAGCTGCTGTTGTGTTAGCGTGGTATGATTGTATATCATACCATTATTGTTGTACATTGTACTGGTGTGTTGCTTATTTGGGGAATTATATGTTTCCCCTCTTATAAAAATGTCATATGTTTTGTTGTTTGTTGTTTTATTATTTATTGTAATTATGTGTAATCATTGTGTATATTTGTAATTATATTGGATATCACAAGTGCGATGCATGACTGTTCGCGCCAAATTGGGAACACTGGCTTGGCGTCAGTTCTGAGCCAGCTCTCTTTGTATACACACGCATTAGTTGTCAGTGGTATCAGTGATTACAGTGTAATTCCCACTATTTGACTTTCATTTCTTGTAGCCACCCGGTGCATTTTGGTGGTAGCGTAAAAACAATCTTTTCGGTGATTTTTTTCCATTGTGAACGTTCAGAAAAGACTTTAGATTGCAGCGCTGGACTATAGCCGGTCATAATAGTTGCATGTCTGTGCACGTTCTTTTCTCCCATTTTTATTCCACAGGCTACAGGATTTGCTTATTTGGGAGAAGTGGTAGTACTTTCTCACTTTGGACCAGTGACTTTTTATTCAAAGGGCGGTGTTTAGGAGCATTGTGGTTGCATAGAGCGCCAAGTGATTTTATTGGGAGCCGTTTCTCCCGAGAATCTTCGTGTTCGGCCTTCTTTTGGACTGATATCGCCGTCTGCTTTTGCAGGACGCTCTTTTATGGTTGCTGTGTGAATTGTAGTTTGAATTAGTGATTGGATGAGGACGGATTCGTGCTTGGATTGCATGGAATTCTTGGTCGGCATCCCTGCCGGTCCATGTTTATCACGCCGGCTCATACATCGCGTCCGAAGACATTTGTTATTTTCGTTACTTACCAGTATTGTATATTTCCTTGCCTTAGGCATACCTGTATTGTCCTTTTTGAGATTTTGTGGACATATTGTTGTATATACATATTTCATATCTACCGGTCGTGCCTTGGGCGGCCATTTTTATGACGTCACTAGTTGTTTACTTTTTGAAATGTTACCCCTCAGTGGTTAGATTTTCTTTCACCAATGATGTCTTGCTTATACTTACGCATCAGTGCATTATATTTTTTACGTAATCTTTGGTAATTACGGTCTTAATATAATTTTTTCTTCATTATTTGCTATATGTATTGCATTGTTTCTGTGTTTCAATGCTTCTGTTTGTGTGAATTATATCATTATCTTACGTTCGTGTCCCATGTCCATGTGATTTTTCTATATTATTATTATTTTTTTTTTTACATTATTTCATGCTTTGTGCAAGTGTGTTATATCTACATTATTTCTTGCTCGGTGTCGGTGTTTTCAACTTAATGCTGTATGTTATTACGCAGTAGGTTACAGTTGTCAAATCCTATCATGTGTAAGTCAAAGATGTCTTCGTTTATCAGTTCAAAAAACTCATCTGAGACAATGGCACACACATTGACATTATTGCATCAAGAACCGTCGGTTATGAAATTCTCTGGTCAAGATCCCCATTATAAGGCGATTGATTTTATCCGCCAATGTGAGGACTCGATTGTGCACTCTAATGTTTCGACGGGTCCTGAAAAGATCTCCTTTGTGAGGTCCCAGCTTGTGCCAAATTCTCTGGCATACTCGTAGGAGTTACTTTCTGCGTCGTGTTTAGATCCCAAATCTCTGTATTATAATTATGACATCTTTAGGTGTAACTTCCCTAAACTTTTTTCATATACCCCTGGTGGTGGTTCGTTCCATTGGTGTTTCAAACTGGCTGATGCTCTCGTATCCCGACTGGGCACTCTTGATTATAGACGGGCGCAAGCTCAGGCCAGTATAATTGTTGTTGATACTTTAGAGTCACTTTCACATTCAGATTGGGTAGATAATGGCAATATCACTTTAGATAGATTTCGTCTTATTTTGGAATTTTTGCTGTATATTTTTCTTTTTTTTTGTGTCTTCTGAGAGAAGAGCTGCATCTTCTCTCAAGTATACGACTGATGAGACTCTATTGTCTTTTGCGACAGGCTTTCCTGTAAACTAGGGGAAATGCCTTCT
>NC_134782.1:5318374-5328374 GCF_046742065.1 Oratosquilla oratoria
TCGAAAAAAAATGGTTCAAAAGAAGGTGTGAGAGAGCAAGAAAGATCGAAAGATAGAACGGAAGAAACGATACGCATAAATGAGGATGAAATGTTATCCTTGAGCCACTTATTTTAAATCAATCAAATCATCAGAACACCTCTAACAAACTACTTACTTTTACCATATCTTGTTTCAATTGATCTCATCCCATTTCGTTTTATTTCACTCATTTGGCTATCTTGTTTATCTATTTATCTATTCTTATTTATCTATTAATTTATTTCTTTATTTATTCATTCATTTATTTATCTATCTATTCATTTATTCGCTATGTTATTCTTTTTCTATTTGATATATATAGCTAAAAATACAGTAAATAAATCCATTTCGACCACTGATAGTCTTTTCCACCTATCAAGACAGCCAAGATGAATAAAAACAACCAATCAAGTTACAATTATGCAAGATAATATTATAAAAAATCCTCTTGACTTCCATCATGAACACGCGATGATTAATATAAATAACATGTCTTGATAAAAGAAATGAGAAGCGCATATGTTACAAAAGAAGTGCCGTACTCTTTCTGGAATCTTGAAATTACACAGGTCAACAAAATATATTAAGATATCTGTTTCACAGGTAAAAGGAGCTGAACTTGATAGAATTTCTTCTGTTGATTTCAAATATGTTTTCAAAAATTTTCTATCAGGTATAGTTTTTCTGTCATAACATATTAAAATTTAAACAATTGTAACTAAAAATGAGGCTGATATTTCAATGAAACTTACCTTTCAAATATAGAAATGTATGATTTTTGAGTGTATTTTGCTTCTGGGAGATCCCCTTTATAGTGTTCAACAGTAATCAGCCAACACTGAAGAGCTCCACTTCCCTTGATACCGGGTTTCCATATTCAGAATGTCTTGGTAAAAACCCCTCACCGTGCTCGTCACTGATGGCGCCAAGATTTATAGGGAAAAAGCAAGTGAGAGTCTAGGAAGTGGATTTCTAGGTTCATTTTGCATCCAAAGGTCTTGTAGGATGTCAGTAGCTCTTTTACGATTTATTTGACCCAACATACACACATATATATATATTTATTTATATATACTTATAAAAATTCTTATTCAGTATTTAAAAGTATAGTCAACTCTTGAATTAGCATCTATGAGGCATAATGAGTTTATTAAAATATTACGAACCGTATGAATCATATGATGCGTAGTGTTCCAAGCAACGACGACATGACGTCACAATCTTCTGCATTTCACTTCTTATAACTAATCAAGTCACTGCCTTCGTCTACTGAATAGAGGTAAGAGCTCTAAATTATACTCAATTTGATATAGAAACTTATTTTCTGTGATTTATACTATACGGTGATAGTGACATAGTATATCTATCATAAAGTTTATATTTATAAACGTTGCTACTCGCTCAAGTCCCATGGGACTCCCTGAATGATAATGATAATGAGTGGGAGTGGGATTGGGAGTGGGAGTGGGATTGGGAGTGGGATGACGAGACGTGACATAACATAAGCATAATTAAGGAGGCTCTCTTTATTTAATTTCTTGAGAACGCCTGTATCCAGTTTACTTTCCTTCGAGAGAGCACGAGGACCGCACAAAACTGGTAAGTCTTAAGCTAATAATAACCTGCTTTAAAAAGATCGTGATATGACATGTTAACAATGGGTTGAAGATACACTTCCAGAGGAGAATGAATGCATATTTTGGTAGACAGAAAGATACATTATGGTACATCTAAGTAGAGTTAAGCAAAGGAAAAATATTAAAGTGGTTTTAAATAATTCATATTGTACAAAGAATGTTGTAAATATAAGAGCATTGTCTTATTAAAGATTTTATTGACCGTTTTATTAACAATGTATCATTTGAAATTTTATTTGACCCAACGGGTCACGGGTTGTCTAGTTAATAATAAAACTTCACCAAGATACTGAGGTCCATATAGAATAATTGATTTTGCAGGTGGAAATAAATACAAGATCTTACATTTAGAAACTAGGGAAGTGTCAGTTAGACATGTAGATGATTTAAAAAGGACTAAGATAGAACTTGATAATGATGATAATTGTGACATTGAGGATTGTAAAACAACAACTCTTTTTGATGGGGAAGGTATTTATTCTATTGGGGAAACTTTGAGTTCTGAAGAGTATATGGAATATGTATATAGCATCATATTTGAATTGTACATTAATCCTGACAATTTTTACAGAATTAATTATAATATTGTGTATGGTGCATGCCTGGGATTGGAATCCTGTGCGACCTCGAGCCTTAGTACAATATCAAGGAAACCTGATAATGGTAGATAATATCCTTAATATAGTTTTGGATTACTAAAATATAACAGTTATAAAAACAACATTGACTCCATGACAGCATCTCAAATAAAAATGCTATTCAAAGGAAACTTGGAACTAAAATTAGTGAGATAGAGAGTAAAATTGATCTTACAGATGCTAATTTGAAAAGAAATGGCAGAATAAAGAGAAGTGTTATGGTTGTAGATTTAGGAGCTCTTGCTGGACTATAAATATCCAATTTTGCCTTCTTTGCTGATTTAAAGATGTCTATGAATAGATTAAATGAGAAAGTAGCAAAAATTGATAATTTACAAACAAGTGTAAAAACACTGAGGATTTAATCTCAGAGATTACAGACAAGAGAACTCCCTAGTTATTTTCTTACTATTCGATGTGATGCACTTGAAAATAACTGAGATGCAATCTCAGTTTGAATCTTTTGTGCAAGATTTAGTTTTAGCTAATTCTGGTGGTCACTCCTTCCAATACCTCAACTTATAAGGATAATTAACTCAGCTAAGAAGGATTGGATTTTTAAATCTTTCTTTGATGAAGTAAATATAGCATTCTATTACCCATTGCTAACTGCATACTTAAATATTTCTTCAGTAATAATAGAAGTTCCTTTTTTTTTTTTTTAAACTTTAGATTGAACAAATAATATCCTTCCCAATGAAGGTAAATAATTCAATTTTTGAGATTGACATACCAGTAGTAGATGTATTTAATTACACCCTTTCTCTAGATAACTTAAAGAAGAGTACAATCTCTAATGATACCCTTAAAAGTTGTAAGATCACCAATAGGAATCTTTATCTATGTGTTTCCTCTTTTTTTGTGTGTGTTTCGTGAAGTATTGAAAAAATCTTGTGAAGCTTCACTACTTAGAAATGTGCATGTGATGCAGCATTGTCCTTACAAAAAGACATTTGTAAACCAGTTTGCTCATAGTAACATGGGAGGTTCCTATTATCTATTTTCCCAAACAAGACCAGAATTTCAATTATTTGTCAAAATTTAAATCCCAACATGGAATCGGTTGAGGGTACTATCTCAGTTTTTGACAACTGTGAAATACATGCAGACACACTCCACTATTGCTAATACCCTTAATGCTGATGTAACATACCTCACAGATAAACTCATCACCTTTAAAAATAAGAAAACATTCTACATTGAGATCCAACACAAACAGGTTTTCTAATAATGTAATTTTCTTAATTTTTCTCCTCCTAAGTTGTTACTGGCTTAAAAACATTTAGTGTAATCAAAGTGAGGAAGACATCAGATACTATAAGACACTTTTTCCTGGTTTTGTTATTGGGTCTTATGACATCGTCAGACCTTGGTAGCAGTGAGTTTGAAAAAAAATTACTGAAACTATTATAGATGTATTCATTTTTTTTTATAATTTGAATAGGATATTTTTCAGGATAAGTAGGTATTTGGTGTTACATTTGTACATGTTGGAGTAGTTACATTTTTTGGATTGCCAATAAGTTGATGACAACATCCATTTTATTAATATTTCTTTCTAACCTTGTTTTAGCCAGTTATGCAGAAATACTTTTAATAGTTAGTTCCTTGTATGACATGTTGACTTCCTTAATATTGTAAAATGCCAAAGCCCTGGAAGAGGGTAGTAGAAAATGGTTGGTCGGGACGACCAAGTGGTAGCTGCCGAGCCCTGTAAGAGGCTGGTAGAGAAATAGGTAGACAGTGGGGTAGATGGTGAGGGTTGTATTTTTATGGTTTGGGTGTTTGTAAACAGCACAGTTCGTAGGCGAGCGAGTTCCACAAGTTCGCTCCCCGATTTGTGTTTATAAATAACGTCCGGGTTCCAATGTTTTGCTGACTTGTAACCTAAGTGAGGTATGCAGAGATTCGAGATTGCTTAAGTAGACAATATTGCATATAGACCTGTAACAACGAGTCTGATTGGAAAAATGGTGCAGAAGAAAATTCAGTTGGTTCACGATTGTAAGATCGCCCTTTGGGGAGGATCTTAAATATAAAGTTAAAGATCATTGGACTAAAGAAATCACTACGTCACTGCAAAACTCAACTAGGATCTAGCTTGCGGTTGCTCTGGGGATTCCTTGAGTGATACTCAGAGAGCAAGTGTACCAATTTGAAGAAGAAAAATCCAGAAAACTCTTCACCAGTTTAATTCAACCTCGATTGAAGACTAATCATATATAACGAACATTGAGAAACAAAGATAGTGGTGAAAGTTAGGAGAAAATGAAGAAGAGAAGAGGGCGTACGAAAGGGGGTGGCTTGGGGTTGGAAACCCCATGCTAGAACAGTCGGCAGTGGTTGCGTGCGAGGAGCATCCTTTGCCAGGATCCTCTCGTAATTGTGTCCGGATTAAAAGAGTTGCTGGACCGTCGATTTCTAAAAACTGAGTGGTGTACCTGTATATGGTTTGTAAAATGATTTCATTATCATTCTTTGGTTGATTTTCCATCCAATGACCACTGGGTGTCAGTTAAATCCACGACACGGCCTGTTCGACGAGAATGCTCAGCAGCAAAACAGAGCAGATGTGTCTGCAGAGATATTTCAGGTCCTGTCCAAAAATACAAGAAAAAATATTGCACAGAAATCTTAACAAGATAAAGATTGATAAGGTGCATGCATATATTCAGGCCTCGAAGGCATTAATTTGCACAGAATAAGTAAAACTCACTTCATGTAAAACTACAACTTCTAAAAAGAATGATTACTAATAACCACATAGTATGAGTTTCCCCAAGGTCATAAAAAGTGAAGTTAACAGGTGATACGTCTCTCTAACCGTCGATCCTTTTCAGAACTAGACACCACTGCACGGGGACGAAACAGTACTTACCACTGGTGACATATTTCTTCATTCCCCTTGCCACGGCACCGATAAAGGATTTAACGAGGAAGTAGTCCGCAACACCGTGACCCCAATTCTCTGGCGCTTCCATACCCTGTAAAATGAACACATTAGGTATCAAAGTTTGCTCTAACACAGAACTGCATTACTGTAAGCTCTTCAACAGACCCAAAGACTTTAAGTGAGTCACGCATAAAGCCGCAGTTTACCTGCATCTTAAATTCTACTTCTGAGACATCTTCTTGTCTCCCTGCATGATACAGTTGTGTCTAAAGTTCTACCAAATAATATCCTCTAATTTCCAAAGTTTCACATTGTCATAAAAAATTATTGATCTTTATTCTTTCATACTATCTATATACCAAAATGCCCCTTTCCCTTATAAGATAGGTAGTCCTAAGGCCAACTGAGAGAGAGAAGGTAATAACAACATAAATGAACAAAATAGCACACAGACACAAGAGAGGTCAGGGAAAAACTGAATCGAATTCATACTAATCATAATCCTTTTCTGTCCCCGTTTCAGAAACGATACTGAAATATCTTGAGTCTCTAAATTGGACCCCGTGATAACATCAGTAAACATTTCACTCAAATTGACTGCTTCTATACTTTAAGAAGCTAAAATAAGAATCAGCTACAAACTTTCGTAACCGTCGATAGCAGAACAGGGATGAAGTTGGCTGTTCCAATACTCTACAATTGCCATAGTTTCATACTCAGCTTATCAAATAGGTGAGTGCACTCACCTGGTAATCATGATATGTTGCCTCCTGCGTAAGAAAATCAAATTGCCTGATAGGGGTCTTCATGGTGCCATCCCAGGAGAGTTGTCCGTGACTGCCATATATGGTGGTCTGCCGGCCTCGCGCCATCTCAGTGTGCGCCACCATACTCAGCGCACACGTTGCGCCATTTTCGAACTCAAAATTCACTACCTGTTCCAAAAATGCACGAATTATGGATTGAACTGACAACGCCAGATTTACAAAAGAGATCATATTCGAATGAATTTCTGTCCATCTATCTATCTATCTATCTATCTATCTATCTATCTATCTATATATGAAAAGGTGGAAAAAGAGAGTCACGGGTCTCGTTCCGAGTTTATTCCTGACCTGTTTCGCTTGTAGCTTCTTCAGAAGCTACAAGCGAAACCGGTCAGGAATAAACTCGGAACGATACCCGTGACTCTCTTTTCCACCTTTTTCAACTTGTCACAATGTCTCAACTATCTATATATATATATATATATATATATATATATATATATATATATATATATATATATATATATATATATATATATGTATATCCATCTATCTATGTATCTGTCTATCTATCCGGCTACTTATCTATATACCAAAAGGCTTCTCCCCCCTTATAAACGAGGTAGCCACCCGAGACATACACCCACCCTCACCTAGGCCACTCCCCTCCATCACCCATTACTTCTCAATATAGCTCCTCGTGGATGAAGGGACATATCTGTCCCCAGCCCACTACCTGGGTCAGAAGCAATGCAGCAAGACACAACATCCGAATGTTGTGTCCTGCTGCATTCGTATGAGAGCAATACGAATACTGCTTAAGTGTTGTAACACGAAGTACACTACCTGTCCAATGAGTGTAAGGATCATGGGCTGAACGCACTACACTAGAGTTACAAAAGAGATCACATTAGAATGGCAATTCTAAGCATCCCACTTCTAGTGAAACCTTTACAGAGTGAGAATCCACAGCACTGGGTAAAAACAACCCATGCAGTCTCATCTACCATGAAAAGTTTAATACGAGCACGTGCTGTATTGCATGAAATGACAATAGGTATTACAAACCAAAACAACACCAAAATCATACTTTCGTGAAAATCCAGTGTTTATAAACAAAGATAAACAACTATAAGGTTGTTTTCTAGGCTGACACATATGCGAGAACAAGAGCAAAAATGTAGAAAATATATATTGTGATGATAAAAAGAATTATGACGACATGATTTTATATCCTGTGTCTTGTACTCTATTTCGTGACAGTTCTCCACAAACAGGAGCCCCACGTGGTTTGGGATCAACACTTTCGCTTTACAAGCTCCTTTCACACGTACCGACTTTTCACCGTGCGCTGTCCACGACACGACGTCGTGCTCTCAAATAACCATGATTGCCTATGGACTGTTTCACACGTGGTCGTGACGTGTGAAAGCGTCCATAGCCACCCAAAATTATTTGAGAGCATGACGTCTACATTTCAAATACCTGTACTGTTAGTCACTTATTTCAATTATTAACAACAGAGCGTTCTAGCCTTAGCGCCCTTTAGCAAGAGGTCAGTCCTTTCACAAGAAGTGACCTACCGTATTTGCCGGCGTACAAGACGCGCTTTTTATTTTCAAAAGTATCCAAAAATTGTTGTATACTGTTACAATATTGTATTTCATGTAGAGTCATACATTTTCCTTACAAAACTACTTTAGTTTTTTTTTCCAAGGCTATCGACTCATATAGTGGTCATTAAGCCTAGTTTGAATTTGTAGTCTCGACGTAAACATGTACTTTAAAATATCTTCCAATGTATATATATGCATATATATATATATGTATATATATGCATATATATATATATATATATATATATATACATATATATATATATATATATATATATATATATGATGAAATAAACTATTTTGTCCACAAAATATCCTTGTAAAATAGGGGCGTGTCTTATGCAAGGGTGTATCTTACACACCAGCAAATATGGCATTTACAATCTATCCTATTTCCCGAAGGAGGGACTGTTAAAAAAAATACACTTGTAAATGAATGATTCTACATTGATGAGGACCACCCCAAACATTGGAATAGTCAACCCAAACAAATTATTATTGGATATTACCAAAGTCAACTATGCATTTTCCCCCTTCCTTCAAATTGAGCATGTCTGTTATCGACCCACTATAACGTATCTTGACACAACTATCAAGAACACCTGACTGGACAGAAGACTTTGCAGTTATAAAGTACTCACCTGGTTATCACACACGTCATTGTCTGTATCATAAACGCATTTGCCATATGGACCTGCAATATACATAAAACAGGTTTAAAAAAAACGAGCACTATTCATTTGAGCAATACACACATGAAAACTACTCCCATTAATTCGTACCAAAGCTCAACAAAGCCGAGAAACACCCTGGAAGTTATGATAAAAGACATTTTTGGAAGATCAGAACTCTCTGCGACCTGATGACCTACCTTTCTGAAGCGCCTCCTCGAGCTGGTCCACGTAGTCTTTTTCGGGTTCCTTCACCGGACAGACGGCACTCATGGGCCACCTCGGTGACTCAGGTTTGGAGTCAAGATAGAGTCGTCGCGCCGAATAGGGACAAGAACGCTCCACCTTGCAATCCAAACAACGCGACGCCGCACCCTCCGGTTGTCTATCTTTCCTACACAAATCGAAACCAGGGACAAAGAATTCCTTCAAACGATTTTCTCGGTATACAACGCCATCGTCACTCCTCAGGCCAAATAACAATAATTTCATAGACTTTGATTTTTTCTTTGTTAAAGTAGTGCAGGCTCTTTTTCTCATTCTGATCTTACTTAAAATGAAGGAGAGAACCGAAGGAGGAGATCTTAGTGCAGCGTGTGTTGCTCATCCAGTAAGCAATGGTGTCGACATCATGGCAGCTTTTGGTAAGCAGAGTGAAGGTGCCCCGCTCCTCATTGCCCCAATTGCCTGTGAAAACACGAGACACACACATACACTCATAGAACAGGACGATATTCCTCAGGATCATAGTAATAATGTTTAACACTAGGTTACAATGATTGGTACCTGCACGTGGTGATCCTGCAAGATGGACAGCGAAGCTACCCATTTTCAAAACCCGTCAACCCCCTCACCACCTCCATCAGGTGGTGTAGCCCAGATGGGCTGGCACTCGATCTCCGAACCCGGAGATTGGTCTGTAAAATTAGGCCGACCTCTCTTCTTCTAAGCCAATTTTTGGATAATCCTCCCTCTTTTTAGTGAACCAGTTCACCTTACCTCTGACGTAGGAATGTCCGAAATGCCAGAAACCAATGCGTTCTGTGTGGTTGATGTTGGTAACTTCCCCGATGACCCCGGAGTCGATAAGTTGTTTGATTTTCTGGATCGGAGGGAAATACCTGAAAAAGGACATAAATTACCCATTGATCGTCCCTCACGCCACCCTCTCCCTCTCTTTCTCTCTCTCTCTCTCTCTCTCTCTCTCTCTCTCTCTCTCTCTCTCTCTCTCTCTCTCTCTGTCTCTCTCTCTCTCTCTCTCTCTCCTGATTGTCCAGTACATCCTTTATCATCTACTCCGTTCTCTTCATTTCCTTCATACTCACCTGAGAACATGGCACACAGCAAGAACGATGCCAGCTTCCTGGCAAGCACGGTAGATGGCGCGACAGTCTTCTGCTGTAGTCGCCATTGGTTTTTCTAAAAGGATGTGATACCTGCAGACAATGGATGAATACTATTACTCAAAAAAGTACCAGTGAGCAAAGGGAATGCAGGAATGACTCAGATAAGACACGAAATGAGAGTATTTCAGATAAATGAAAGGAGTGCAGTGGCGAAAGTGGTTTGAGTCTATGACTCAATGCTGAAGCTAACATAAGAACATACGAATGAAGGAGACTGCAAGTGACCATAAGGCTTATACTAGGCACTTCTATGTCAATTAACACCTATCACCCCATCCTTAAATTTACCTAACCTTCTCTTAAAACAATCAAGTGTTTCAGGGCTCACGACATGATTACTAAATCGATTCC
>NC_134782.1:5335874-5338374 GCF_046742065.1 Oratosquilla oratoria
AATAGATCAACAACCCCCTCTGACCTCCCTATCAAAATCTACAAGGAATTTGCCCCTAAACTTGCCCTCCCACTTTCCTCCATAATTAATGCCTCTTTAAGTCAAAACACCTGCCCCAGCGACTGGAAAATCTCATATGTCACTCCCATCCCCAAAACCCTCAGCCCACAATCACTAAGTGACCTTAGGCCCATCGCCATCACCCCTATCCCAAGCCTTATATGTGAAGACTTGGTTTTTAACTCAGTTTACAGAAACATGAAAGATTCAATAGATGCCCAACAATTTGGCAACACGAAATCCTCCTCTACCACTCACTGCCTCATTGACTTACTCAACTTCCTTCACAGCAACCTAGACAAGCGTAACACATCTCTAGCTGTTACTTTTGTAGACTTTAAGAAGGCCTTTGATCTTGTTGACCACAATGTTGTTCTCTCCAAAGCCATCCAACTGGGGATCCAGCCCCACTTAATAGCATGGCTGGCAGATTTCCTCACCGGACGACAGCAGGCGGTCAGGTACCAGGGGTCAACTTCCTCCCTCCTCCCCCTGACCTGTGGGGTCCCCCAGGGTACCAAGATGGGCCCCCTATGCTTCCTCATCCTTATTAATGACGCCCTCAAGGACACTCCTCATAGATGGAAATATGTGGATGACAGCACCGTAGGCATCCCCATCAACACCAGGCGGCCCGATTACGCACCATTACAAGACACCCTGAACAAGCTCATGACGTGGACGGAAGACAACAACGTCACAATCAACACCAACAAGACCGTAGTGATGCACTTTTGTACCTCCACACAAGCGGTGGCTCCTCCACAACTTTCATTGGGCCCCCACCCCCTCCAACTGGTCCAATCCACCAAGATCTTGGGCATCACACTCGACAATCAGTTAAATTGGAACCAACATGTCACCAGCATAGTCAGGACAGCGTCTTACAAACTATACATGCTCAGCAGGTTAAAATCATTAGGAACACCTACATCTGAGCTACAGGAGGTCTACAAAACCTTCATTCTCCCCACCCTCATGTATGCCTCACCAGCCTGGTCCAGCTCACTCACCCTCACACAGAGACAGAAGTTGGAGAGGGTACAAAAGAGAGCGTGCAGGATCATCCTGGGCGTGGAGTACAGTGGTTATGACCACGCTCTCACCACCCTCACTCTATCTAGGGTGTCCCAGCGGCACGGTGAGGCACTAAAGAAATTTGGAGAAAACCTGCTTTCCCACCCTAGACACCGTCACTTCCTCCCTCCCGACGCCCCACCACCTCGCCACAAGACTAGACATAGAAATAGGCTCGTACCAATCAAAGTGCCAAGGACTGAACGCTACAAAAACAGTGCCATCCCATCCATTGTGCACATAATCAACTCCATGTGAACATATACAGTGTATATAGTCTAAGTCCTATATTTTTAATCAGCTTTTGCAATGTATTATTGTCAGTGTACTACTGCAATTGAAATAAACCTTCTATTATTATTATTATTATTATTATTTATGTATATATATATATATATGTATATATATTATACATATATATATATATATATGTGTGTGTGTGTGTGTGTGTGTGTTTGTGTGTGTGTGTGTGTGTGTGTGTGTGTGTGTGTGTGTGTGTGTGTGTCTGTATGTGTGTGTGTGTGTGTGGGTGTGTGTGTTTATATATGCATTTATACAGGTATATGTTCTCAGTCATCTCTCAGTTCAGTCCTTTTTGTCTCGTTGAGTATTTATTTGTCCTTGTACATGCCCTGCCTCTCTCTCCTCCTCCTCTTCCTCCTCCCCACCATCACTTTACATTCTCTCTTGTGTGACGTAAGCTCCTTGTCTAGCTTGTGTGAGTCCATCATTTCTTGAGGATATGCGCGGACAAGTGGCAGTTATGTTGTCTTTGGGTATACGTCCCGTTCCATCCAAGACCCCGCGGAGCCCGTTGGGAATCGGTCGTTGGACCCCGTGACTCGACCCTCCTCCTCCACCTCCTCTTCCTCCTCTTCCTCCTCCTCCAATGATGAGACCTTCGGGGTGTAGAGAGAGGCACACACACACACACACACACACACACACACACACACACACACACACACACACACACACACACACACACACACACACACACACACACACACACACACACACACACACACACACACACACACACACACACACACACACACACACACACACACACACACACACACGGCCCGGTGGCGGATTGGTAAGGCACTGGCCTCACAAGCCGGAGAACCGGGGTTCGATTCCCCGGCCGGGCGGAGACAAGTTGGGTTTGTCTCCTTTCACGTGTAGCCCCTGTTCACCTAGCAGCGAGTAGGTACGGGACGTTAGTCAAGGAGTTGTGACCTTGCATTCCCGGTGTGTGGAGTGTGAGTGGTCTCAGACCTACCCAGAGATCTGCTAATAATGAGCTCTGAGCTCACTGCCGTAGGGTGGTGTCTGGCTGTCTCGAAAAGAGGCTGCAGCA
>NC_134782.1:5345874-5348374 GCF_046742065.1 Oratosquilla oratoria
AGATGGAGATATGATAATGGAAGAGAGGGCAGTGAGAGGAAGGTGGGCAGAGTATTTTAGGGAGTTGCAAAATGTGAAGGAGGATAGGGAGGGAAAGGTAGTTGCAGTAGGAAATGCTAAGAAAATGACCGTGATGAGTGAGGAAAATGGAGGAGAAATAAGGAAAGATAAAGTGAAAGCAGCTGTCAAGATGATGAGAGCAGGTAAGGCACCTGGTCTGGATGGATGCCATGCAGAATGTCTGAGGAAAGGAGGTACAGTTATGGTGGACTGGCTGGTGAGGTTATGTAATGTTTGTTTAAGAGAGGGTAGAGTGCCGGAGGACTGGAGAAGTGCATGTATAGTTCCGCTTTACAAGGGAAAGGGGGACAAGTGTGAGTGTAGTAGTTTCAGAGGGATCAGCTTGTTGAGTGTAGTTGGGAAGGTTTATGGGAGGATTAGGAGGATTAGGAGAGGAACAGAGGGAGTAATTGGTGAGGAACAGTATGGTTTTAGGACAGGCAGGGGTTGTCTAGATCAGATTTTTGTGGTAAGACAGATATGTGAGAAAGCTATAGGAAAAGGTAAGGATGTTTTTTGGGCTTTTATGGATCTGGAAAAGGCTTACGACAGGGTAGACAGGAAGGTACTGTGGGAGATTTTGCAGATATATGGGATAGGAGGAAAGGTGTTAGGAGCAGTTAAGAGTTTTTACGAGAGTAGTAGAACTTATGTTAGGATTAGAATTGGAGAGAGTGAATGGTTTCAGGTAAAGGTAGGACTTCGTCAGGGATGTGTTATGTCGCCCTGGCTGTTCAATCTATATATGGATGGGGGTGGTGTGAGAGATGAATGCAAGGGTAGTGGATCAGGGGTTGGATATGGTTAAAGAAAATGGAGAAAAGTAGGAAATAAGCCAGTTGTTGTTTGCTGACGACACTGCGCTTGTAGCAGGATCAGAGGAGGGATTGAGGAAGTTAGTGACAGAGTTTGAGAAGGTGTGTGAAAGAAGGAAGCTGAAGATAAATGTGGGCAAAAGTAAGGTGATGAGATGTACAAGGGGAGAGAGTGACAGCAGGCTGGAAGTGAGTATTAAGGGAGAGAGACTGGAGGAAGTGGATAGTTTTAGATACTTGGGTGCGAATGTGGTAGGAAAAGGAGGAGTGGGGGTGGAGGTAGAATGTAGATTGAGAGAAGCGAGTAAATGCTTTGGTGGATTAAAAAGTTTAATGAGAAATAGACATCTGGGAATAAATGCTAAGAGGAGGTGGAGTGATTGAAGGAGTGATTGTACCCATAGAACTGTACGAGGCAGAAACATGGAACATAAAAGAGGAAGAGACAAGGAGTTTCAATGTGTTTGAGATGAAATGTCTGAGAAGTATGATAGGGGTTACTAGGCTAGATAGAGTGAGAAATTAAGAGGTGAGGAGGAAAACAGGGGTGGAAAGGGAGTTGGGAGATAGGGTTGATGAAAGAGTATTAGGATGGTTTGGACACACGGGAAGAATGAGTGAAGAAAGATTATTAAAAGAGGTGTGGAAGGCAGAGATGGGAGGAGTGAATATGAAGGGGCGTCGTAGGATGAGATGGATGGATGAGGTAAAAGGGGCATTACAAAGGAGAGGAGTGTCTGTTGAGGAAGGACGGGAGAGAACAGGAGATAGGGGTGAATGGAGAAGTGTTGTGTATGGATGATGCTGTGATGCATGAGGGGGAGTGGGTGGGGGATGAGGGGTGAGGAAGTATGTATGAGAAATAATTTGACGCAGCCCGAAGGGATTTCTCCCCGTCTTCTCCTTTTCTGCATGAGGGGACGGAGAGGAGGGGTCGCCGAATTTATGAAGCGGCCTTGCTGTGAATGTGCTGTGTCTTGCGACACTGCTTCTGACCCAAGGCAATAGATAGGATGCAGGGATGACCCGTCATCCAGGAGGGGACGTGATGATAGGAAGGGATGAGGGTGAAGGGGAGTGGAATATGTTGGGAATGAAATGGGTGAGAATGGTTTCTATGCCTTTTTCCTTTTGGCTACCCCCCCCCCCCGTGTAAGGGGGAGGGAACCTTTGGTATATGTATGTGTGTATGTATGTATGTATGTATGTATGTATGTATGTATGTATGTATGTGTATGTATATATATATATATATATATATATATATGTACATATGTATACATGTATATCATATATATATATATATATGTATATATGTATATTATATATATATATATATATATATATATATATATATTCTTTTTTCTTCTTTTGTCCCGCATTGTCATGCGTTGATCCCTTCCCCACCGATCATCGAGTTGGCCTTTGTAATCATTCACTTGACTGCTGAGTGTTCCTAGGCAGGTGTCTCGCTTCAGAGGCGACACCTTTTCAGGTCCTACCCCTCTTCCTCCTCCTCTTCCTCCTCCTCCTCCTCGTCTTCCTCGTCCTTTTCTTTCTTCTTCTTTTCTTCCTCTTCTTCCAAACGTCATCACCTCAAGAGCCTTCTCAGAAACGCGTCCATT
>NC_134782.1:5353374-5373374 GCF_046742065.1 Oratosquilla oratoria
AGTCCCCCCCTTTCCCCCTTTCCCCCTTTCCCCTTTTCCCCCTCTCCCCCTCTCCCCTTTCCCCTTTACTCCTGTTCCCCTTCCTTCCACTCCTCTTTGCCGATCTCCCCCTCTCCCCATCTTCCCTTTCCACCTTTCCCCTTCCCCCCCTCTCTCTCTCTCCGTCTCCCCGTCTCCACCTCTCCGCGTCCCCGCTTTCCCCTTTCCCCCCTTCCCCTTTCTCCCCTCTCCCCCTTTCTTACTCTTCCCCTCTCCCTCTCCCCCATTTCCACCTTTCTTCTTTCCACTTCTGGCTATCCGAGCACAATGGACAAAGACAACGGCTTCGGCTAAGGGTCTCCAGGTGTGATCTTCTTGCCATCTTACTGAAGCACTGAAGCTTCGGTTTCAAAAGTTGAGGAGATTCAGCGTTGATAGTGAAGCTGAAAGAGAGATGATGTCATCCTTATTACCATCATCATTACCCACTGCTTACCAGCGCTTCTTTCCTTACAGTCTATACCGCACTGGGGAAGTTTTAGTACCGTGATTGTACAGTCACGAACAAAATTTCTGACGCACCCACAGATATTTTTTATGATACAAAATTGAAATTCTTTGACTAACAACTTTTCTTACCCATTCAAGAAAATTGTAAGCTAAATTCCACGTATATTACGTACTCGACAAAACCAAACAATAAAAATAAATAGATGAAAAAATAAAATGATCATTTTGACGTTGTGGGTCAATACTTTGGTTCGTGACTGTATCTAGTACCTCTTGTTCATCACCTCAGACTTCGACGAGTATGGGTTCACTGGTTAAAAAGACGGACCTCAGGGTTCTGCAGCCGAGAGCGACCATCTCCGGAGGTTCTGGCGGGATCGTCATCGCCGAGGGTCGGAGACTGACTCTTGAGTGCGTCATAGACAACGTAAGTAAGCAAGTCTTTAGCAGAGCCTTCCTCTATTTCTGGTTCAAGGTAAATAAGTAATTAGAATATATAAGTAGTAGGTAAAAATATAATGAACAAGTAAATAAATACATAAGTAAATAGATGAAACACAATGGCAAAATCCGACAAGACTGTGAGTGTTTGCCTTATGTCTGTACTTGAAAAAGCTGTATCAAGCGAAACGTCGTACCAATAAAGGTTTCGATCTCATAAATGAACAGTCAGATAGATAAATAAATGAATGAATGAATAAAGGGACAAATGAATAGATAAATATTGTGATTACCGTTTTTTATTACAATTTTCGTTACAGTTTGTAAAGCCACCTGCATACGTCATCTGGAACCACGACGGTCAGATCGTCAGGTACGACCACAAGAGAAACTCAATGTCTGCCAGGAAGAACTTCAACGAAAAAGAAGCTCCCGAAGAACCATCACGTCCCCCTCTATCGTCCGAGGAACTCTCCCATCCCGCTGGGCCTCAGGTATCGAGTGACTTCGCAAAAACCGCTTCAGGAGAATTAATCTACATTGATTTACATAACTCGTCTCTAGTTCCTCCTTCGTCGAGTTCGAAGGCCATTTCGAAGCTGGTGATCGAGAAAGCGACCTTGGAGGACTCTGGAATGTACAACTGTTCTTCCTCTCACCCCTCCACAGAAGCCTCAGTTCGGGTCCATGTTCTGCCTGGTAGGGTCTCACTTGTTCTTTATTTATTTTTTCTTGCTTAATTTGCTGCAGAAGTAAGCACATATATGCGTGCATGTGTATATGTGTGAACATTTACACATGTGTTTTTACGTACATGTTGTGTGTGTGCGCGCGCGTGTATGTGCATGACACTTTTTTCCTCTCTCTCCCTCTCCCTTTCTCTCTCTCTGTCTATATGTCTGCCTATCTGTCTATCTACCCATCTATCTATTCATCTTTTTATCTATCTACCCACCTCTCTATTCAGCTATTTGATTATCTATCTATTATTTCTATGTTTTGAATGCTGCTTCATACCTACATAGTTTACATCTGCACGAATGACATCGTATCATGTCCAAGTCTCTACACTCCACGTTCTGTTTGGACATGACCACAAATTGCGAACCTGCACCGGATCCTATTGGAATAATGGGGTTGTGGCGTTCACACCACAAACGACCGCTTTTCCAAGCAGGCTAACGGGTAATTGGCTACGGAAACAAACCACCTCGCCGATCTTGGCGACTATTGTTAGGGACGCACCGGGTCGGCAGCCCTTCAGGTCACGAGGCGATCACTGATTGGCTGATCGGACTGTCGCGTGATCCCGGAGCACTATGAGTACTATACGAGTATAAGCCTGTCACTTACACAATAAAGATAGAACGGATTGAGACACTCATCACGTCATCACCTTCGATCACTCGACCACGTAGTCTACCTGAGTAGCGCTTGCTACAGGGTCAATGCTCCTCATAAAGGCGTTGTACTGTCCTCAGGGATAGAAACGCCTGTGAAAAGCTTTACACGAGTCTTAATAACTCCATTTTATTTCTGTTTTGTTTTGAACCTAAACTGTTTAATAATTTGTTGGTTGATCCTCTCGCACGCGGATTTTTTTTCAGAAGTGTTTACCAATTCGATGTTATAAATGTGCCTATTCAATTCCTCGTAAATTTTTCCTGTGAGTTAACCTAACCTAACTTAACCTAATTCAAATAAGCTAGTCTTACCTTACCTTAATCTCTTTTACTTAACCTAATCTTACTTAGTCTTATCTAACTTTACCCAAGTTCACCTAATCTAACCTAACCCAACCTAACCCGACCTAACCCACCATAACCCAACCCAACCCAACCCAACCCATTCCAACCCAACCCAACCTAACCCAACCTAACCCAACCTAACCCAACCCAACCAAACCAAACCCAATCCAACCCAATTCAATCCAACCCAATTCAACCCAAACCAACTCAACCCAACCCAACCCAACCCAACCCAACCCAACCCAACCCAACCCAACCCAACCCAACCCAACCCAACCCAACCCAACCCAACCCAACCCAACCCAACCCAACCCAACCCAACCCAACCCAACCCAACCCAACTTAACCCAGCCTAACCCAACCCAGCCTAATCCAAACCAGCCTAACCCAACCTAACCCAGCATAGCCTAATCCAACCCAACCCAGCATAGCCCAACCCAACCCAGCCTAACCCAACCCAAACCAGCCTGACCCAACCAACCCAGCCTAACCCAACGCAACCCATAACCCAACCCAGCCTAACCCAACGCAACCCGTAACCCAACCCAACCCATAACCCAGAACTCATAACCCAGCCCCACCCATAACCCATAACCCAACCCAACGGAGCCTAACCCAACCAAACCCAGCCTAATCCAACGCAACCCAACCCAGCCTAGCCTAGCTCAACCAAACCCAGGCTAACCCAACCCAGCCTAATCCAACCCAACCCAGCCTAACCCAACCCAGCCTAACCAAACCCAACCCAGCCTAACCCGACCCAACCCAACCCAACCCAGCCTATCCCAACCCAACCCAACCCAGCCTAGCCTGACTCAACCCAACCCATCCTAACCCAACCCAACCCAACCCAACCCAACCCAACCCAACCCAACCCAACCCAACCCAACCCAACCCAACCCAACCCAACCCAACCCAGCCTAACCCAACCCAACCCAGCCTAACCCAACCCAACCCAGCCTAACCCAACCCAACCCAGCCTAACCCAACCCAACCCAGCCTAACCCAACCCAACCCAGCCTAACCCCACCCAGCCCAACTTTATCCAATGATGGTAGATGTATGCGTAAATGTACATTGATTACGTTTTATTTGATTAGTTGTGTTTTACTTATTTTTTATTCTATTTTGTTTGGCTTATTTTTATTTCATTTCATCTTGTTTAACTTCATCTTATTCATTTTATCATATTTCGTTTCAACTTATTTCATATTAATATTTTCATTTCAATTGATTTGATTTGATTTGATTGTATTTCATTATTTTCTTTTCTTCACTTTGTTTTATTTTCTATTCTATCTTATTCTAACTTTATTTGATTTTGTTTTATTCTATTTTATTTTATTTTGTTTTTATCTTATTTTATTTTATGTCATTTTACTTTATTTTATTTTATTTTATTTTATTTTATTTTATTTTATTTTGTTTTGTTTTGTTTTACTTTATCTTATTCTTCTTCAGGTACAGATTTCGAATATTACAGTGACGTTGCCGAAGGTGTGGTCAGCAAAGATGGCAGTAGTGTCCTTCAGCCTGAAGCCTTCTCCTTACTCTTGATCACCAGCGCTTCAGCAGCTCTCGCCCTCAGTCGTTGTTGAGGATTACACGGATGGAACAAACTTCTCAAGGAAGTGGACGTCTGTGATACGATTTGGACTTCGAAGATGCCTTAGGACAAGTACTTGGACGATGTAGTTTATATAGAACGGTATATGGAAGATATAGATAGGGGGTATATAGAGATATAGAACTGTTTCTTTATTCTTTCATTTATTTCATTCTATTTTATCTTATTTTTGTTTTGGTTTGTTGAGGAGCAAAAGATGTGTTGCTGGTTTTGTTTTTGTAGTGTAGTGGAAAAAAATCGTGAAATAAAAGATATATAATAACAAGCTCAATACATTGAAAGGGATAACCTCCAGCGAAGAGGGGGTTAATCCTCAACTCAATAAACCACCCCGGCGACAGTTAGAAGAGAAGAGATCAAGAGTGAACCTCCGTTGTACACTCAGGAAAAGAAGTTCTTTTTTGCAGTGGGCTGGAGTTGACATCAAGCTTACAGAATACAAAGTCAATCTGGTCCTCGTTACCTGTTCATCTTTGAGTTCGTGGAGAACTTCGACAGAGCGACATATTCTTCAGTAAAGTCTCAGCGACCTCGTTAACCAGATCGACTTTGAGTTCGTAAGGAACTTCGACAGAGCGACATATTCTTCAGGAAAGTCTCGGCAACCAGATCTCCTTGAGTTCATGAGGAACTTCGAGAGAACGACCCGTCGATAAAGAGGGTCTCAGCAGCGTCGCTAACCAGTTCGACTCTGAGCTCGTGGAAAACTTCGACTGAATGACATGTTCTTCAGGAACGCCTCTGCGATCTCGTTAACAAGATCGACTCTTGAGTTCGTGAGGAACATCGACAGAACGACCCTTTGATAAGGACGATCTCAGCAACCTCGTTCTCCACGTGGCTCAGTGTAATATTGACTCCTTATCTTACAATTCCAGATTACATGATCACATACAATCTTTCTAAATTCATATTATGTATTAGAGACTATATCACTAAGATAATGGAGACACTATCAAGATATCGCAAGGTCACAAGGACGAAAGAAAAATAATTCAATAAACATAGTTATCATGAAACGTAGTGAAACGAAAAATTTCACAAAGAAAAATCAAATCGATCTACACGATCATTGTAGGGAATAGAAACATTTTATTATATTGAGTTGGGACCAACTCACACAATTTACTTGATAGAAAAATTTAATCTATTTTTGTCAATACATTTTTATAATGTGATTAGAATAAGTCTTTTGATAAATTTATATAGAAGAACACGGTGTTATGTGTTACCCACCATAATTAGTTAAGAAATGAAAATCTTGCAGTAAGTACATAGATACATACCAAAAGGCCTTTTTCCCCTTTAAAAGGGGGGGGTCGCCGAGTCAAAGCATGCACCTACCCGACGCCCATCCAACACCCAGACATCGCCCCACACTCATCTTAGCACCTCGTGGTCGGAAGATCATTCGTTATCCCGGCCACACCGTTCGGGTCACCCAAGAATTTGAATTATATAGTTCTTATGACACTTTGCTCTCACAAAACGAGTTTTGCCACCATTGGCTAAGTTGCTCATAACATTTACAAAACTTTTGGGTAATATGCAAAGTGGTTCCAGTAAACGCAGTTCCTCTGCGTCAAGTCTTCTCAATTTGTTTTGGGTACGTGTCTCTCTCTCTCATTCGACACGAAGTCAAAGAGTAGTTTTTGAAAATCTGATCAATCATGCAAAAAAGATCTACCATTGTAATTGTTGAATTGATTTATTTTATTTAGTTTTATATGCATATAAATGACAAAAATACAGAACTGCAGCTGCTAAAATTACTTATTTAAGTTTTTCAGTAAGGGTAACATTCTGCCGGCCCACCTGTGACGTCACACACTGTTTACATTGTAAGTTATGGCGTGAAGGAGATTCAAGAAATCTATGTGTGAAAAAATGGTTTTACACCAGAAACTGTGTACACATAACTAGTTCACCAGTGTCTAAGGATGGACTGATATATAGTACAGGACAGACTTCATGCCTGACCAAGGTAGGTTCAACGAGTATCGAAAAAAAGACTGAAATGAAATTCGGTTTTGTGGAATGAAATGCGATTCGCTTTTGTTGTCGAGGTTGATGTACTGGTCTTGGGTGGGTATATTTTTTGTCTAATCTATTTTGAAATGCGGCGTTAGAAATTTTACGTTATGTTGACAATACTAATTAGTTATTTTTTCATATTTTTGTTTTTACATCTTTACTCTCAAACGTAATATGAAAAGCATTTTATCGCGTTTACCACAGATGCTTATTTTATCATACCAAGTTTCATATGTGTAAGAAAAAGTAAATACTCTTAAGTGGTGTCCGAATATACCGTAATTTTTATGGAGGGAGGGAGGGAGGGAGAGGTAGGGGAAGAGAGTAGGAGAGAATGGGAAGGAGGGGGGGGAGATAGAGTTAGGGAGTGAGGGAGAGATTGGTTGGAAGGGAGGGAGATGTTGGGAGTGAGGGAGTGAGGGAGAGAGGGTGACAGAGTTGGGGAGACTGGGTGGGAGAGAGGGAAGGAGAGGTTGATTGGGAGGTAGGGAGAGGTAGAGAGGGGGAGGGGTTGAATGTGACAGTGTCACATTCACTGCTTATCACGGTAGATGTCAACACTGCTGGTTTCGCTTCTCGCCTTCTCATGGCCCTTCTCCCTTGCGAAGAGGAAGAGGAGGAGGGGGAGGAGGAGGTCACGTGATCCTCGGCGGCGCCGCCAGAACCGTCGTCGTCGTATTGGTCTCCATCTGTCTTGCAGTTAGTCTGAACCAGCATGACGATGTTGCCGTGCAGTCTCTTTCATCCCCCCCCCTCCCTCTCCCACTTCCCCCCCTTTCTCTCTCCCTCTCACGCTCTCAAAGAGGTGTCGTCGGTTTGAAGGTACTAACATGGTCCTTTACTACCTATGATTATCTTTTTCGACACCTTGGGTGACCTGAGTTCGAGTCCTCACGTCCACAGGCAGACATCCCAAGGACCCAGGTCCTCTTCGTGTACTGAGCAAAGGTGCTCGCTCTTCCTCGAGGTGGAACGCCTCGTCGCCTTATAGGCCTCGCCGCCGCGCCGCCCGCTAGGTTCTGTGCCCGTCCCCTCCCCACCTGAAGTGATTTGTTACGCCGCGACAATATCATCACCTCGATCCGGGGGACCTCGGGCCAGATCGATGGCCAGCTCTGCCACTCCCAACTTGGAGCATCCATCATCCGCTCGCTGAAGATCACTTTTTCATCCTTCTACTCCGCCTCCATGAACGTCGTTGGCGATGACGATGATGACGATCATGACGTCGTTGATGATGACGATGACGATAATGATGTCGGAGATGGCGACGACGACAACGACTAGGACGATAATGACTGTGAGGATGACTACGTCAATGACGACGAGGACAATTACAATGATGATGACAACGACGACGATAAAGGATGGCGATGACGATGACAATGAAGAAAGATTACGGCAACGACGATGATGATGACGACAAAAGCGACGACGGTGAAAACAACAACGATGTCAAAACCATGATAATAACAAATTCAGCACACACACACACACACACACACACACACACACACACACACACACACACACACACACACACACACACACACACACACACACACACACACACACACACACACACACACACACACACACACACACACACGACGGTCCGGTTTGGAATCCTGCCCAGGGCTGAAATAATTTCAATATCGCTGCGCTGCGGGTCGTTACTCCAACTCTCGTGGGTGGGGAGTTGGATATGTGTGTGCTTGTGAGGTTACAGCATTACCCATAGATCGGTCATATATGAGCTCTGGGCTCTCTTCCGGGAGGGTAGTGGCTGTCGATCACGAGTCCAACACTTGATCTAAGACCATGGTGAATTACACACACACACACACACACACACACACACACACACACACACACACACACACACACACACACACACACACACACACACACACACACACACATACACACACACACACACACACACACACACACACACTTACACACACACACACACACACACACACACACACACACACACACACACACACACACACACACACACACACACACACACACACACACACGCACAAACACACGCACAGACACACACACACACACACACATATTCTTATCCTCCGTGAGTAAGACGTGCCCCCAGGCTCCTTCCCAGACTCTTCCGGACGATCCGGGAGCGGAGGAGAACAAGAGGTTCTCCTTGATCACCGGAAGCTTTAGTGTATTGACAACGCCTCTTGTCGCGAATCTTGCCGGATGCTGGAGGAGGAAGGAGGCGGCGAAGAAGACAATGGAGGACACGTCCACCTCCATCTCCCCCTCTCCCCCCTCCTCCCCTCCCCCCTCGGACGATCTAATGGAATGGCAAACCACTGCGAAGGCAGGAGAGAGAGAGAACGAGAGAGAAAGAAAGAAAGAGAGAGAGAGAGAGAGAGAGAGAGAGAGAGAGAGAGAGAGAGAGAGAGAGAGAGAGAGAGAGAGAGAGAGAAAATAAGATGTAGACGAGGAAGACGAGGGGGAGACAAAGACGGAGAGAAGGGCAAGAGGAAAATTTACACACACACACACACACACACACACACACACACACACACACACACACACACACGCACACACACGCACACACACACATCCGGCCATATGAAATATGACGCTCTCATCCGGGAAGGTAATAGTTCTCAATCACCAGCCCAGGACATGATTCAAGACCATGGGGAATAAGTTTCGCTCTCTCTTCGTAACTGTGTATCCAGGGTTCGTGTCCGGGGTGCATGTGCGGGGTGCTTGTCCGGGGGTACGTATCTGGGGGGATGCCTGTCCGGGAACTTAGCCAGAATGTTTATCCGGGGTTCATGTCCTGGGTGCGTGTTCGGGGATGCGTGTCCAGATGTATATCCGGGGGTTCATGTCCGGGGTGCGTGTCCGGGTGAGTGTGTCCAGGATGTATATCCAGGGGTGCATGTCCAGGAGTCCATGTCCGGGGTGCATGTCCGGGGGTCCATGTCCGGGGTGCGTGTCCTTTGATGTGTTTCCGGGGGTGGGTGTCCGGGGTGTATGTCCGGGGTGCGTGTCCGGGTTACCTATCCGGGGTGTGTATCCGGGGTGAGTATCCGGGTGCTTGTCCGGGATGCTTGTCTAGGATGTATGTTCGGGGGTGCTTGCCTGGGGTACGTTTTCCGGGGTGCTTGTCCGGGTTGAGTGTCCGGGGTGCTTGTCCGGGGTACGTGTTCCGGGGTGCTTATGCGGGTTGAGTGTCCGGGGTGCCTGTCCGGGGGAAGCGTTTCCGGGATGTATGTCCAGGGGTACGTGTTCCAGGGGTGCTTGTCCAGGTTGCTTGTCCGGCGTGCGTGTCCGGGTTACTTGTCCGGGGTGCGTGTCCGGGGTTCGCGTTCCTATTACGAGAAACCCGGCCATGAAGGGAGGAAGCTTCTGTTCCTCACGAAGTTGGCACTATCTGTGCCTGAAGGATCGCTTGGGCCCGTGGCACTGGCACTCCTTGTCACGTGACTTGACTTATGACGCGGGCTCTCGAGGTCTTCTGCAAGACCACCAAGAACCCATGTCGGCCGAATGATATTCGTCTTCTTTTTCGTTTTTGAGTTTATCTTATTTTATTTTTTCTTCTGATTTGTTTGGGAGTTGCGTCTCAAGTGGATGGCTTTATGATTATCATGTTTATTTACTTTCTTATCTATTTATGTATTTATTTATGTATTTATTGGAAAGATGCGCGAACGATGAAGTGGGGTATTTTAATAGAATATTTGATTTTAGTTTTTTGAGTTAATTTTTTTTTCTCTTTCAGTGCATTTTTGACTCATTTTGGGACAGCGGGATCTTTATTTTTATTTATTTGTTCTCTTATTTTCTAAGGGCTGCATGAACGATATAATATAGAAAAAGAAAAAAAAAGTGGGAATCTGTGTTGGGTGAAACTTTTATAATAAAGGCCGATATCATAATTTTTTTTTCTTGTGCTTTTTTATTCTTAATCTATTTATTCATTCATTCACTTATTTGTCTTTACTTTTTTATTACTTATTTTTATCATAGTCTTTTTTAGAGGGTCATGTGACCTTGTTATGGACCAAATAGTCTCATGTCGGTTTTGTTTTGATCGTTATCACTCATTACAACTTGTCACATTTCATTTATGGTTAAGCCTCATTGGAATCATTATCGTTCATTTTCATTTCCTCCTTTCCCTAGCCTCCCCGCCTTTTTTTATTTTTTTTTTATTTTCGTCTGTCTTCATATTCATTTGCCCCTCTGGTCTTCAACCCCCGATGCCATTTTCTTTATCAATATTAATTATCACTGTTTCTCCCCATATTTAATTATACGTTTTTTCCTTTCTGATTTTCCGTCTCTTATCCTTGTCAGTGAAATCCATTTGGAGATCCTCATTTCAATTTAACGCTTCTATCTTAGGGCACAATATGGCACCGAAGAATTCGAGTCACAGAAGTGGTAAAGAAAATATTAAAAGAAGTGTATCAGAAAAGATGGATGTTAAAAAAAGAAAAATACTCTTTCTTGAGTGGATGACAGTCTTTAACTAGAAAAGAATACTGCGTGTCTCTGGTCCATAGGGGTGCCACCAGAGTGCCTAGAATACCGATTACATAAAACCTATGCAGTCAACGCCTCATCCGGGGACCTCAAGAAAGGAGGCTGTCTAAACCACTTTCAGATCACTAAATGACCACATCTTAGGACACCTGGTTCAAAAAGAGGCTCTTGGTCCTCAGCTAGTGGTCCATGGATCCCTTTGAGGGGACCACAGGGGCTAGCTAGTTGGTCCACAAACCCTTACGATTCTATTCAGTGCTGAAGATACGGTCTTCCCCAGGAGCATAAAGAACAGCATTACATAAAATATGGGATTAACGCTAGAAAACACACTGGGAGCTCTAACTCCGCAGCTGGAGAAAATACGAAAATCGGATAAAAAAAAAACAGGTTCCCTATGTGGTGAATCTAAAAAAAAGAAAACGAAAAAAGAAAAGAAAAGAAAATCCATGTGCATTTTCTTCCATCCAGCTCTCGTGTCTTCCTGCCTTCATCCTCTTCCCCTCCTCTAGATTCCTTATATGGTCATTCATCTCCAGAGCTTACCTCGTATCTCCCTCCGGTTCTCCCGATCACCTTTATTTCTTAGAGACGAGCGCCATTTTCTTTTTTATCTTTGGCCAAATGGTGGGGGGAAGGGGGAGGTACGTTTCAGATATCGAACTTCCAGACACGACTCGTGTCAAAGATAAGAAAAATCAGAGAGGAAGAAGAGGAACAGAAGGGGCTAGTGGTTGAAGGGGAAATCAATTGACAAATAATTTTTTTGTGATTTCCCTGAGCTCTTTTTGTTTTATCGCCACGATTTCGGTCATGCACAAGGGTCTGGTGACAGAGGCTTTCATTTAGTTGTTGGAAATCCTTCTTCAAAGGTCAAAAACTCTTTATTAATTTCTTATTTCAATATCCAAATGATTTCGAATAAAATGCTTTCCGTCCGACCTGCCTCCAGACAATTCTAATCAACTAGGCATCGTTGCCAGGTTCTGCGGGGTTGCGGGTTTTTAGTGGAACCGGATGCATCAATTACTGTTATTGTTCTCTGACTGTCTCTCACCAGAGTTAACTTCACTCGCTTTCAGTGAAGCGAAATTTGTAAATTAAGCTTTCGTGTCGCCCTGGGAAGATATACGTGGCAGGGACCATATATTATGTATTCTTTCTCATGTATTTTTAATCACCAGAGCCGTGGGTGGGGGTGGGGGTGGGGGGAGGTCGGTAACGTGGGGGGGCGTGGAAGGGGAAGGAAAGTGTAACGAGTGTGTTCTGTTTTATCTCGATTATACCATAGTTCCTGGGATCCTTTTTTTTTTTTTCCAAAATTCAAAGTCAGACTATTTCATTCTGCAGAGAGAAAACCCGATAACTAGCGCTTCTATCCTTTGTGATATTTTTGCATGTAAATGAGTTACTGGATGTATCATTGCTGCTCACTAAATTGATCGATTTATTTGTTTAACTCTTTATCAATTCATTTATTTACTTATCTCTTTATTAAACAATTTATTTATTCATCTATTAATCGATTAATTGATTAATTATGTAATTAATCTTATTAATTCATCTATAATTTTGGAAGTGCTAAGCACGCCAAAATAAGTGGCCATCAGTCCTTAATATATCAAAACAAATGTAATTTGAACATTTGGCGATGAAATAGATTGTTGGTTACCTATTTTGCCGAGTTTAGCATCTCCTTGCCCTCCACATTCAAAGCCTATATACAGTTTTACATTCATTTGGAGGTACAGCCCCGAGGACTAGCACTCGCTCCCCGGACTGGGCCCAGGATTTCTCACTTGATAAATTTGAATGTTCCCTCCATTTTTTCAAATAAGGAAAATTGACAACTGACAACTGCTACCTTTCTCCTCCTCCTCCTCCTCCTCCTCCTCCTCCTCCTCCTCCTTCTCCTCCTCCTCCTCCTCCTCCTCCTCCTCCTCCTCCTCCTCCTCCTCCTCCTTCTCCTCTTTCTCCTCCTTCTCCTCCTTCTCCTTTTACTACTACTATAACTCCACGACACGGAGAACAGTCAAAAGTTTCTTCCCGGAGAATTCCGTGGTAGGAACTGAGGAGTGTTGGCGATTGATACGGGGAAGCGGGTATCTAGTCTAGGACGGAAGGGTCGAAGAGGAATTAGGAATAACTAACAAAATAATACACACAGCCGGAAGTGCTTATTGTAATACTACATCTATGTGCATCTTACGATACAGCTGTCCAGGGTGGACGTCCCTGAAATCCGTCCCTGAAATCTGTCCCTGAAATAAATCCATCCCTAGAGTGTCTTCTGAGCCCCTGCTGGGTCGGATCGATGAGACCTCCGGCGGGAGGAAAGGCGGTGGGAGTGGTGTAGCTCCCCCCTCCCCTCCCGACTTCCTCCCCCCCCCCATGTTCCTCCCTCCTTCTTGCTCAGAAATTTGCATAGATCCTGCAAGACGTAGGGGGTGGGTCCGCGTCTTCCCCTTCGACGGATTTTCTGTTGTGCTTAGTATGGAGCTATTTCGGGGTGGATCTAGCTGTCATGAATTTGAGAGAGAGAGAGAGGGGGGAGGGGAGAGGGAGGGAGGGGAAGGGGAGAGGGAGGGAGAGGGAGGGAGAGGGAGGTAGAGGGAGGAAGAGAGGCGAGAGAGGGATGGTGGGGGAATGAATGAAATGTGGAAGAAAGGGAGGGAGGGAAGGAGGCTGGAAGGAAGGGATGTAGGGATGGAGGGAAAGGAAGGGAGAGAAAAAAAAAGAGAGAGAGGGGAGAGAGGGAGTGAGGGAAGGATGGAGGTAAAAGAAGAGAGAGAAAGAGAGGGAGAGAGAGGAAGGGAGGGAGGGAGAGAGGGATGGAGAGGAATAGAGAGAAAGAGAAGGAGGGAGAGAGAGAGAGAGAGAGAGAGAGAGAGAGAGAGAGAGAGAGAGAGAGAGAGAGAGAGAGAGAGAGAGAGAGAGAGAGAGGGAGAGAGGGGGGGATGGATGGAGGGATGGATAGATGGATGGGGAGGAAGAGATAGAAAGATAAGGAGAGAGAGAGAGAGAGAGAGAGGAAACGAGGGAGGGAGGGATAGATGGAGAGATAGATAGATGGATAGATAGATAGAGAGAAAGAGAGCCATATTCATTTTATTCTGGCTAACGTCATGCTATTTCACACCTCAGTGTGCCACAGACTCGGTTGCCAGATTTGACGCCTACGCCTTTCCTCTTCGGGCGAGGTCACTTTGTCCAGTTGACCTCAATAAATTTTCTTCGTCTCCTTGCCACCCTCCCCCCTCCCTCCCACCTTCCCACCTTCCCACCCACTCTCCATCAACTGACTAAAATCACCTGGAGGCACGTTAGAACAATCCCCTAAAATTAAACTCAGATAAAGGGTTTAACCCGCATTTAACCTGTATTTAACCGTATTTACAACCGTTCGCTCTCGGAAGGGAGTGGAAGGGGTGGGTGGAGGTGAAAATCCGGATTAGAGCGTCGGTACATGCGGCGGAGGTAGAAGTGACGGTAGTTCGAACACTGCCGCCAGCGAGTTGGACCAAGGGCATGGCTCATTAGAATTCCACCCTACAAAGTCCTGCAGAGCGCCACCTTGGTGGAGCGGAACTTGTCAAAAATAGAAGATTAGAAATTAATACACTCTGTGTTAGGCTCTGCTTAAACAAGCGGTTTGAACCGCGCGGAAACCGCAGCGGTGCCGCATACTGAAGGAAACTATTCGTGGTTGTATGTAAACGCCTCTATTGACTTAAAGTGTACCTGAACCGCGGCGGTTGAAACCATCAGTGTGAAGAGGGTCTTTGAAACCGCCGCGGATGAAACCGTCAGTGTGAACAGGGCCTTGGCGGGAGGCGCTGGGAGTGACTCGCGGGGTCTCGTAGTCTGAGGCATTTACGAGATCTCGTTGATGCTTCACGTATCCAGCTTCGGATGGTTCGCGCTCGTAAATCCAACCGAGAGGATGGAATATGGGGCAGTTTCTTAGGCCCAGGGTCCGAAGTTTATGATCTTCCTGCATTGCCACAAGACTAATAAGTGAGGAAGAAAATGTTATTCCCTATCCACCAAAAAAAAAAAAAAAAAAAAAAAAAAAAAAAAATATTAAAAAAAAAAATAAATAAAATAAATAAATAAAAATAAATAAATAAATAAATATATAAATAAGTAAATAAATAAATATATGAATAAATAAATAAAATAGATAAGATGAAAAAAGTAAATAAAAAATAAATGAATGAATAAATAGATAAAAATAAATCCTATGTATTGTTTTGTTGAGGTGTGTATATACTTTTTTATGATTTATTGTCATCATGGGCTTCGATTTGTAAATAGAATTCTCTATCGAAACCTGTTTCTTATAGTGATTTGAGGCTAGTATGCTATTTTCACAGTGCGGTGATTTGAAAATGTTCTTCTATTCCACTGCATGAAAGGGATAGAGAGAGGCTAACAGACACACACACACAGAAAGTTTGAGAAGAGAGAGTGAGGACAAGTGAGAAGGAAGAGAGAGCGAGGGCGAGAGGAATAGAGAGAAAAGGAGGGAGAGGAGGAGAAGGAGAGGGAGAGGAAGTGGGAGAAGGAAAGAGAGAAGATGAAGAGGGAAACGTAGAGGTAGGACGAGAGAATTAGGGAGAAAGAGAGGAAGGGCGAGGATGAAAGGGAGAGCAAGGAGAGAAGAGAGAGAAAAAAGATAGAGGGAGAGAGAGAGGAAAGGAAGCGGGAGAGAGAGAGAGAGAGAGAGAGAGAGAGAGAGAGAGAGAGAGAGAGAGAGAGAGAGAGAGAGAGAGAGAGAGAGAGAGAGAGAGAGAGAGAGAGAAAGAGAGAGAAAGAGTGAAAAAGAGAGTCATACATAAGACCCGCGACAGGTGTCCAAAGTCCGTTTTCTTTGCATCATAGGCACATTTCTCTCTCACTCACTCATTTTTTTCTTTAAAAAAAGAAGAGAAAAGAAAAATCGTCCAAGAAATCACACAATGTTAAGACGAACAGAAAACACACCCAGTTTATTTTTGTGGTTATTTATTCTCTCTCTCTCTCTCTCTCTCTCTCTCTCTCTCTCTCTCTCTCTCTCTCTCTCTCTCTCTCTCTCTCTCTCTCTCTCTCTCCCACTACCATTCCTTTCTCTCTCTCTTTCTCTCCACCTACCCCTCTATCTACCGGCCTCTTACACTCTCTTTCTCTCTCTTTTTCTCTTTCTTCCTCTCTCTCTCTCCTCTCTCTCTCTCTCCTTTTTCGCGCGCACTCTCTTCTGTATATACTCTAGTTTACTTTTTACTTGCCTTTTCTTTGTTCGTGTATACTTTCTCCTTTTGCTGTGCATTTGGCTTTCCTTCATTTTTTCTTACATTTGATGGCTTTTTGTAACACTTCTCTGCGTGATTCCTTCATGTTTTCATATTCTCCTTCTTCTCCTTCTTCCTCTTCTACTACTATTACTTCTTCTTTTTCTTCTTCTTCTTCTTCTTTTTCTTCCTTTTCTTTTTCTTCTTTTTCTTCTTTGTCTTTTTCTTCTTCTTTTCTTCTTCTTCTTCTTCTTCTTCTTCTTCTTCTTCTTCTTCTTCTTCTTCTTCTTCTTCTTCTTCTTCTTCTTCTTCTTCTTCTTCTTCTTCCTCTTCTTCTTCCTTTTTCTTCTTTTTTCTTTTTTCTTCTTTTACTTCTTCCTCTTTTTCTTTTTCTTTTTTCTTTTTCTCATTTTTTTCTTTTTTCTTCTTCTTTTTCTTTTTTCTTCTTTTCTTCTTTTTCTTCTTTTTCTTCTTATTTTTCTTCGTTTTCTTTTTTCTTTTTTCTTCTTTTTCTTTTTCTTCTTTGTCTTCTTTTTCTTCTTTTTCTTTTCTTTTTCTTCTTTTTCATCTTTTCCTTCTTTTTTCTTGTTCTTTTTGTTCCTTTTCTTTTATTTTTCCTCTTTTTCTTCTTTTCACCTCCTTTTTCTTCTTCTTTTTCTTCTTCTTTTCTTCTTCTTCTTCTTCTTCTTCTTCTTCTTCTTCTTCTTCTTCTTCTTCTTCTTCTTCTTCTTCTTCTTCTTCTTCTTCTTCTTCTTCTTCTTCTTCTCCTCCTCCTCCTCCTCCTCCTCCTCCTCCTCCTTGGTGAGTTACTTCTACTTCACCCTCTTTCTTCTTGTCTCTTCTTTCTTCTTTCCTTGGGTTTCAATCTCCTTCGCGTTTTGATTTTCCATTTGTCTTCTCCTCTTATTTCTCCTCCTCCTATTATTCCTCCCCATCCTCTAATCTTCCTCCTCCTCCTCCTCCTCCTCCTTCTCCTAGTTATCCTCCTTCTCTTCCTACGCCTTTTCTTTCTATATTATTTCATCCACTTCCTCTTTCTCTTCCTCCTCCTCTTCGTCTTCCTCCAACTCTTCCTCTTCCTCCTCCTTTTCCTTCTCTTTCTCCTTCTCACCTTCTTCCTCCTTTTTACCGTGTATTATTTCCTCGGATCTTTTCTACATATTCCCTTTCCTAATCCTCTTCTTGTCTTCTTGTCTTATTTTGTTCCTTCTTCTCTTCCTCCTCCTCCTCCTCCTCCTCCTTTCTATTGCATGTATTTCCATGATTTATTCCTCGTGCCTGTCCATACCCTTTTCTTCCTTCGTAAATCTTCTCAGTCTTAGATTTTGTCTTTGATTTCTTCTTCTCTTTCTCCTTCTCCTTCTTGTTTCAGTTCTTCATCATTCTTCCAATTTTCTCTATTTCTCTCATACTCCTTTTTGTTCTCTCTGTAATTATCGTTCTCTCTCTCTCTCTGTCTGTTTCTTTCGCTCTCTCTCTTTCGCTTTCTCTTTCTTTCGCTGTCTGTCTGTCTGTCTGTCCGTCTGTCTGTCTGTCTGTCTGTCTGTCTGTCTGTCTCTCTCTCTCTCTCTCTCTCTCTCTCTCTCTCTCTCTCTCTCTCTCTCTCTCTCTCTCTCTCTCTCTCTCTCTCTCTCTCCATTTCTCTTTCTTTCGCTGTCTCTCTCTCTATTTCTCTCTCTTTCTTTCGCTCTCTTTCTTTTGATCTTTCTCTCTCTCTCTCTCTCTCTGTCTCTCAATTTCTCTTTCTTTCGCTGTCTGTCTGTCTGTCTGTCTGTCTGTCTCTGTCTGTCTGTCTGTCTGTCTGTCTGTCTGCCTCTCTCTCCCCACTCTCAGTTGTCCTTTTTAAACATCTCCCTCACCACGGCCATGAATTCACCCTATGGACCAGAGTCGCACAGCATTTTTTTTTTTTTTTTTTACTAGAAATTAGCTCACCTTCCCATAAAAAAAAAAAAAAAAATTGCTTACATATTGTTCTTAAGGATAGAGGCGCTAGTCATCCTCCCACCAAATGCCAACTTCATCATTTGTCTGGACCATTAACACTTACTCAAGGACCAAAAGTCCCTTCAACGCCGAATAAAATAGTTTGTTGTTAGTCAGAACAAAATGATTAAAGTAACGACTTAGTCTTAGCTGACCAAGGTGACGTCATACGGTGACAATCACAGATGACGTCACAAATCACGTGAGCTCTTTAAGCAGTTGTCTTCTTTTATGTCTAAGAGCGACACATGAACGCATGACAGCGTCGCAACATTGCCCCCCAAGGATGGAAGCGCTGGCGAATTAGAGTAAGATCAACAACGAAGCTATTTATGGGTCATGCAACGTCATGCTTTCTATGCACGTCGGCCAACAGAGAGGAAATCAACGCGTGTAGCAGCATTTGATGCATACTGCGCAATTCGACCCATGTTGCGCAAAGAGACTCGTTGCTCCGGGAATTGACGCAACTTGCGAAACAAAAATCGTTGCGCAACTTGATGATTATTGCGCAATATATGTTGCGCAAATCGACCCGTGTTGCGCAATTCGACATGTGTGACGCGCAGCTTAACACGCGTTGCCCAACTCGACGCTCACTGCGCAATTCATCCCACATTGCGCAGCTTGAAGCCCGGAGCAGCGCACCTTTAAACGAGGCCGCTGAACGAGACATCGATTCTCGAGTCTCGAGCCTCGGCCGGCCTCGAGATAAGAGACGTCTCGATCAAAGAAATTGATGACGTGAAAAATGAGGTTGCTTCCCGGGAACTGGTGCGCGCGCGCGCGCGCGTGCAAGCGCGGCTTCAACAGAAACTTGGTTCTTCCGGAATCGTGTCCATAAATCCTACACTAAGTCACCATGAACTTCTTTGTCAAAATATTTGCTTTATTAACTTCTTTTGTTTTATTTTAATTTATCATCTATTTATTGATCTATTTATTTTTCATATACTTATTTAATTATTTATTATCAATTCATTTATTCATCTAAGTGTTTAATTATGTATCTATTTGTTTATTCATTTATTCTATTATTTATTTATTGATTGATTTATTCGTCTATTGATTTATTTGTTTATTTACTTATTTATTCAATTATTTGATTTTATAGTGTTTTATCTTTTTCATTTATTTTTATTTGTATCTCATTGTATTATCATAATATTTTCTATAAACGTGAAGCTTCTCATTATCATGTGCTAATATAGAAATCCGTCAACATCCAAAGTAATATAGAAACCCATCAACGTCCAAGGCTTTCTATACAAGTGAAGACTCTCATTGTCTTTTGCTAATTTACAAATCCATCAATATCAAAGGTACATCCCTTAGCAGAAATCTTTTCGTTTACTAGAACAAATCATCTAAATGTAAAAAAAATTATAGACTGGATGCGAATGAGATATATGTTGATTATAAATAAAAAAAAGTCTCAAAAACAGTATTCCTAAGAAAAAATATGAAAGTTAATTCATTCATTATTTTTTCTAGGTTTGACATAATAAATTTCAGTCTTGTTTAACACGATGCATTTCAGAGTCCAGAAAACACGATATTTATGAAAACAGAATAAACAGAAAAGAGAAGAAAAGAAAATGGGTGTAAATGTTAGTTGAAATGTTTTGTTCAATTTAATCTGCAACGTAATGTAACGCAAACCCCCCCCCAAAAAAAAAAAAAATTTGCTCATAATAAAAATTTATACCCACACATCATATTTTTCCTTTTATTTTCGTCTCTTTTCTTTCATTTTATTTCTATTCTATCTTTATTTTACCTTTCTTAATTGAATTTTATTATGTTTTATTCTATCTTATTTCATCTTATTCCATCTTATTTAATCTAATTTAATTT
>NC_134782.1:5378374-5390874 GCF_046742065.1 Oratosquilla oratoria
TATATATATATATATATATATATATATATATACATATATACTAGCCAAATTACCCGCGCGTTGCTACGAGTTCGTGAATCATACCTAAACTAACCATACCCCACCTAACTTTAACCCTTAACCCTAACCAATTTATATATATATTTTAAATGAAACATAGTTATCCAAGTACCTGAAGTGATAAGGCATCAGAATATATATGGTTATGGGGGTCTATCTGCAAAACCCTAGGAGGAGTTCGTGAACATACAAAAAAACAAACAAACAAACAAACAAACAAACAAATTGACAGACAAATGAAATATAGTTTTCTAAGTTCCTTGGGTTATAAGGTTTCAGAATATATATGTGGTTATAGGGGTCTATCTGCAAAAACCTAGAAGTAGTTCGTGAATAATCACTCACCTAACCATAACCCACCTAATTTTAACCCTTAACCCTAACCAAAATATTTTTTTTGGAATTGAAATATAGTTTTCGAAGTACCTGGAGGGATAGGGTATCAAAATATATATGGTTATTGGGGTGTATCTGCAAAACCCTAGGAGGAGTTCGTGATCAAACAAACAAACAAACAAACACAGACAGACAGAGGCTACTACTTTATTATAGTATATATATATATATATATATATATATATATATATATATATTGATAGCCAACCCGCACACCCAATCTTTCGTCAGTCCGCCTCACCCCTTTTCGTCCCCTCCCCCCTTTTCCCCTTCCTTCTCCCCCTAGACCCCTTCTCCTCACCTCCCGGCATGCATGCATGCATGATTAATCGCCCAACTTGGACACACGTTTTTATGGCGTCATTTTGTTTTCGTGATTCATCAAAGTGGGAATTATCGGCCCGGCACTTCCGGCGCTCACGGAAGTCAAGGAAAGGGGGGGGGGAGGGGAGAGGGAGGGGGAAGGGGAGGGGATGTCTCCATTAGGGGGTGTAGGGAAGGATGGAAGGCAGGGAGGAGGAAGGAAGGATTGTGTAAAGAAAGTAGGGAAGGAGTAAGGGGAGAAGAGAAAGGGAGAGAAGAGAGAAGGAGGGAAGGAAGGATAGTGAGAGTGAAGGAGGGAAAGAGAGAGGGAGGGAGGGAGGGAGAGTGGGAGGGAGGAAAAGGGAGGAAGAGAGGAGAGAGAGAGGAAGGGAAAGATGGTGGGACGGAGGAAAAGAGGAAAGGAAGAGAGAAGGAATTGAGGTAGGGAGGGAAAGGGAGGAAGAGAGGAGAGAGAGAGGAAGGGAAAGATGGTGGGACAGAGGAAAAGAGGAAGGGAAGAGAGGAGGAATTGAGGTAGGGAGGGAAAGGGAGGTAGGGAAGAAGGGAAGGGAGGGTGGAGGAATTGTTGGAGAGAAGGAAGGAAGGGAAAAAAGTGGGATGGGAGGGTTGTGTGAATGAGGGAAAGATGGGCAGAGAGAGGAAGAGAAGAGAAGAGGGAGGAAGAGAGGAAGACGAGGGAGAGGAGGGAGAGAGAGAGAGAAGAAGGTGAGGGAAGGAAGAAGAGAGGGAGAAAGGGAGGGAAGGAGAGAGGGAGGAAGGGAAGAGAAGAGGGAGGGAGAGAGGAAGAGAAGGAGGGCTAAGTGAGGGAGGGGGAGAGAGAGGAAGGGAAGAGGAGAGGGAAAGAGAGAGGAAGGCGAGAAAGAGGAAGAGAGGAAGGGATAGAGGGAGGGAGAGAGGAAGGCGAAAGAGAGGTGAGAGGGAAGGAGGGAGGGAGGGAGGAGGGATGGAGGGAGGGAGGGAGGGAGGGAGGAGGGAGGGAGGGAGGGAGGGAGGGAGGGAGGGAGGGAAAGAAAGGAAAACACGTTAATAACTACAAGTGGGCTGACTTCCTTCAACAAGAACCGCAATTGGGTCTTGCTAAGAGTGAAACGCTTTCAGAAAATCAGAAAATGATACTTAAAAGGAAATAAATAGATGAATAAATGATAATAAGATCTTAAGAAATGAGGGTCGAAAAAAGAAGAAAAAGAAGAGGAGAAGGAAGAAGAAAAGAAGGAACAGAAATAGAAGAAAAAGAAGGGGGAGCAGGAGGAGGAGGAGTAGGAGGAGCAGGAGTAGGAGTAGGAGGAGGAGGAGGAGAAGGAAAAGGAGGAGGAGGAGGAGGAGGAGGAGGAGGAGGAAAAGAAGTAGGAAGTGAAGACGAAGATGAGGAAGAAGAAGACGAAGATGAAGATGAATATAGTAATGATACAATAACATGGAATTTAGAATCTTACCCACCCCCCCGTTGTCTCAGTTATTTCTTGAAGAAACCCTCGACGTCTCCAGAGCAAGCAACCGAAAAAGTCTGTTGCCGTATCAAAGTGGTTATACAAGTATACGAAGAAAAAAATAAGATAATGTTGAGATGGCTGTAGTGACAGGGCGAGGGTGGGAGAAGGAGAAGAAGAAGGTGAAGGAAAATAAGAAGGAAAAAAGGAAAAGGGGAAGGAGAAGGAGAAAGAAAAGGGAGAGAAAATGAAAGAGGAAAAGGGGGATGGAAAAGGAGAAAGAGGAGGAGGAGGAGGAGGAAAAGGAGGAGGAGGAGGAGAAAGAAAAAGAGAAGGAGAAAGAAAATGAGGAGGAGGAGGAGGAGTTGGAGGAGGAGAAAGAAATGGGAGAGAAAAAGAAAGAAGAAAAAGGAATGGAAAAGGAGAAAGAGGAGGAGGAGAAGGAAAAGGAGAAGGAGGGGAAAGAAAAAGAGGAGAAGGAGAAAGAAAAGGAGGAGGAGGAGGAGGAGTTGGAGGAGGAGAAGGAAAAAAGACAAAAAAGAATAAAAAGGAAAAAGAAAAGGAGAATTAGATTCAGAAGAATAAGAAGGAGGTGAAGAAGTAGAAGGAAGAGAAGGAGAAAGATAAGGAGGAGAAGGAGGAAGGATGAAGGAGGGAGGAGGTGGAAAGAGATTTTGTAGTGATGGACGACCAAGACTCGAGCAGATGGAGTTGAAGTTGGAGGTGATGGAGTGGCGGTTCGATACGAGTGGTGATGACCCATTTGAGGTCATGGCGAGACTTTATACATTCTCTTCTGTCCAATGTCAACCTGAGGGAACGGGGGGGAAGGGGAGGAAGAGGGGGAGGGAGGGTTAGGAAAAAGAGGAGAGGGAAGGGTGGGAAAGGGGGAAGGGGAGGAAGAGGGGGAAGGAGGGTAAGGGGAATAGGAGAGGGAAAGTTGGGAAGGGGGAAGGGGAGGAAGAGGGGGAAGGGGAGGAAGAGGGGGTAGGGGAGGAAGAGGAGGAAGGAGGATAAGGAAGAAGAGGAGGGGAAGGGTAAGGAAGGAGAAGGGGAGGAAGAGGGGGAAGGGAAGGAATAGGAGGAAGGGGGATCAGGGAGAAGAGGAGGGGAAGGGTAGGAAAGGGGAAGGGGAGGAAGAGGGGGAAGGGGAGGAAGAGGAGGAAGAGCGATCAGGGAGAAGAGGAAGGGAAGGGTAGGAAAGAGGAAGGGGAGGGAAGAGGGGAAGGGGAGGAAGAGAGGGAAGGAGGGTAAGGAGAAGAGGAGGGGAAGAAGGGAAAGGGGAAGGTGGAAGGGGAAAATGTGAGATGGAAGAAAGGGAGGAAGGGGTAAGGGGAAACAGGGAGATGGTAGGAAAGGAGGAAGTGGGGAGAAGGAAAGGGGAAGGGAAGGGAGGAAGGGATGAAGGGAGGGAAGGGGGGAGTAGGGAAAGGGGAAAGGGAGGATGAGGGGGAAGGTGAGGAAGGGAATAGGAGGAGAGAGAGAGAGAGAGAGAGAGAGAGAGAGAGAGAGAGAGAGAGAGAGAGAGAGAGAGAGAGAGAGAGAGAGAGAGAGAGAGAGAGACAGAGAGAGAGAGAGACAGAGAGAGAGAGAGAGAGAGAGAGAGAGAGAGAGAGAGAGAGAGAGAGAGAGTGAGAGAGAGAGAGAGAGAGGTAGAAAGCGAGAGAGCGAGTGAAAGGGAGAAAACGAGTGAAGTAAGGAAGGGGGGAGTAGGGAAAGGGGAAAGGGAGGATGAGGGGGGAAGGGGAGGAGGGGAATAGGAGGAAGGGGGAAGGGGGAAGAGGAGGAGGGGAGGTATAGATCATCCCACTCGTCTCTCCAACCATGACATTTGGCAGGGAGGAAAGGCATAAAGAAGCAGTCGAACATGGAATATAGAAAATGTAAAATGAAAACGAAAGATAAAAAGAAGAAGATTAAAATGCATATATATTCTGTATCTATATACACATGTGTGCATATATATGTATATATACATACATGCATATATTTTGCTGGTAACCACTAAGGAAATCGGAAGAAAACAGTAATTCCCAAGCGCTTTCGTGTAATTCCCCTGAAGATGTGAATGACACGAAAGCGTTTGGGAATTACCGTTTTCTTCCGAGTTCCTTAGTAGTTACCAGCAAAATTTGTGGATCACGTGTTGTTTTTAGTGATCTTTCTGCATTATGCATATATATATATATATATATATATATATATATATATATATAATATATATATGTATGTATATCTACTATAATAAAGTATTAGCCTCTGTCTGTCTGTCTGATTGCTTGTTTGTTTGATCACGAACTCGTAGGGTTTTGCAGACAGACCCCCATAACCATATATATTCTGATACGCTATCCCTCCAGGTACTTGGATAACTATATTTTATTAAAAAAAAAAACATTCTTTTTAGGGTTAAGGGTTAAAGTTAGGTGGGTTATGGTTAGGTGAATGATTATTCACGAACTACTCCTAGGTTTTTGCAGATAGACCCCTATAACCATATATATTCTGAAACCTTATAACCCATGGTACTTGGAAAAATGTCTTTCATTTGTCTGTCTGTCTGTTTGTTTGTTTATTTGTTTGTTCAGAACCTCCTCCTGGGGTTTTGCATATAGACCCCCATAACCATATATATTCTGATACCCTATCCATTTAGGTACTTGGATAACTATATTTAATTTAAAGATATATATATTTTGGTTAGGGTTAAGGGTTAAAGTTAGGTGGGGTATGGTTAGGTTAGAGATTATTCACGTACTCCTCCTAGGTTTTTGCAGATAGACCCCTATAACCATATATATTCCGAAACCTTATAACCTAAGGTACTTGGATTACTATCTTTCATTTGTCTGTCAATTTGTTTGCTTGTTTGTTTGTATGTTCACGAACTCCTAGGGTTTTGCAGATAGACCCCCATAACCATATATATTCTGATACCCTATCACTCCAGGTACTTGGATAAAAATGTTTCATTTAAAAATATATGTTGGTTAGGGTTAAGGGTTAAAGTCAAGTGGGGCATGGTTAGGTCAGGGATGATTCACGAACTCGCAGCAATGCGCGGGTAATTTGGCTAGTATATATATATATATATATATATATATATATATATATATATATGTATATGTATATATATATGTATATATATATGTATATATATATATATATATGTATATATATTATATATATATGTATGTATATATATATATATATGTATATATATATATATTTGTGTGTGTGCGCGCGCGTGTGTGTGTGTGTGTGTGTGTGTGTGTGTGTGTGTGTGTATGTGTGTGAGTTTTTTTAGTCTTTATTGGTTTTATCTTCATCTTGTTAAATGCTATATTTAATGTGTGTGTGTGTGTGTATGTGTATGTGTGTGGAGCTATGTACGTATATTTGTATTTGCACATGAGTGTGTTGGATAAGAGAGGAAAGGAGGGAGAGGGGAGAAAGGGGAAAGAGAGGGCGAGGTAAATATATACAGGGCAGAGTCAATCCCGTAATATTTCCTCTCTCTCTCTCTCTCTTTTATATTTCCACAAAAATGTAATCTAGATAGAATCCTTTTTTGCTCAAGTATTCCTACCCCCTTTCCCCTCCCCCTTCCCTCTCCCATTTGCCTTCCACTCCCCTTTCCCTCTCCTCCTCTCCTCCTCTCCCCCTTTCTCCCCTTCCCCCCGCGATCTGTTTGCAGATTCCCGTCTGTTTTTTATTTATATTTGATCTCTGTCATAGGCTCTCGCTCATTGGCGAGTTGAATTTGTCTGTTTGTGTGTGTGTGTGTGTGTGTGTTTATTTGGATCTGTGTGTGTGTGTGTGTGTGTGTGAGAGAGAGAGAGAGAGAGAGAGAGAGAGAGAGAGAGAGAGAGAGAGAGAGAGAGAGAGAGAGAGAGAGAGAGAGAGAGAGAGAGAGAGAGAGAGAGGTAGAGAGAAAGAAAACGAGTGAGAGGGAAAAAGCGATTGAGCGAGAGAAAGTATTCATGAGGAAGTTGAAAAAAAATGCCGAGAAATAATAAATAAAAACACTTGTGTTTTCTTAATGCTTACATTAACACGTCATCGAGTACGGGAAAACGGCGACAGAAGTCCGTGCCCTCCCCCCCTCCATTTTCTCTTTCTCTCTCTCTCACCTTCTCGAAAACTTCCGAAGTTTAGAAGAAAAAAACGTTTTTTCCAAAGACCTCAACCTAGGTCTGCCAATGCGCACCATCTCTATGCACAGGAGTCGAGTGGAGAAGCTAAGGGAGTTGGGAGTGGGGAGTTGGGGGGCTTTTGGGTACAAACGGGGACGGGGGGGCTTGGGGGAGGCTTAGACGGGGCTTGGGGAGGCTTGGGGGGGCTTAGGCCGGACTTGGGGGGGATGCTGGGGGGGGGAGGAAATGAGAGATGTGGTATGGTGTCAGTGGGATTAAGGAGTACATACTAGGGTGAAGGGTTATTGGGAGTGAGTATCTATGGAAAGGGGGAGTGTGTGTGTGTTGCATGCGAGAGTAACTAGCGAGAGTTATTTACTCGCGTGGGTGAGAGAGTGAGGACTACCTAACAGGGACTGCAAGGCCAGTGGGAGTTTTGATCCCGTAGAGGAATCTTTGGTATTTTGCTTTATTCTACCTGTCGTCAGGCGATTTTTATTCAGTTCAGTGAGTGCTTTCTCTCTCTTCCTTTCTTTCTCTCTTCTCCCTCCCTCCCTCCCTCCCTCCCTCCCTCCCTCCCTCTCTCTCTCTCTCTCTCTCTCTCTCTCTCTCTCTCTCTCTCTCTCTCTCTCTCTCTCCCCCCTTCTCTCTCTCTCCTCTCTCTCTCTCTCTCTCTCTCTCTCTCTCTCTCTCTCTCTCTCTCTCTCTCTCTCTCTCTCCCCCCCCCCCTCTCTCTCTCTCTCTCTCTCTCTCTCTCTCTCTCTCTCTCTCTCTCTCTCTCTCTCTCTCTCTCTCTCTCTCTCTCTCTCTCTCTCTCTCTCTCTCTCTCTCTCTCTCTCTCTCTCTTTCTATCTCTCTCTCTATCTCTCTCTTTCTCTCTCTCTCCCTCTCTCTATTTTTTAAGGTCTGTCTTATTTAACTCTTTAAGAAGAATGCTCTCTGTTCGCGTCCTATACCTCTTCTCTCTTTTCGTGCTCTTTACCTCTGCCCGTGAAAGGTGATAATCCCTCTTACTGTCGTGTTCTACTTTACAGGGCTTTGATCCTGCTAATGCCAAACTCTCTCTCTCTCTCTCTCTCTCTCTCTCTCTCTCTCTCTCTCTCTCTCTCTCTCTCTCTCTCTCTCTCTCTCTCTCTCTCTCTCTCTCTCTCTCTCTCTCTCTCTCTCTCTCTCTCTCTCTCTCTCTCTCTCTCTTTCTCTCTTCTCTTTTCTCTTTCTCTCCCTTTCTCTCTCTCTCTCTCTTCGATTTTTTATTTTCTTTTATTTACCTATTCATTTAACCTATCTGTTATTTATTGATTTCTTTATATATATATGTTTTTATATATTGATTAGTTTATTTATCGATTTATTTACTTATCTATATATTTACTTATTTGTCTATTTGTTTCTTTATTTGTCTATTTATTCATTTTGTGGCTTTTTAGTATAAGCATTGACTGCTCGAGTCCTCTTTGAGGCGAATAAAAACAGCTGGAGTCAGCAAAAAGAAAAGGGTTAAAGTTCGTCACAAAACACCCGAACTCCTCAAGACCCTTTGAGGTGTAAGTTCCTTAGCCTCAGTCGAGAAATGGAATCACTTAGCGGTAGCTGCGATGAAATACAAAAAGGGGGAACAAAAAAGGGGAAAAAAGTGGGAACAAAAAAGGGGAACAAAAAAGGGAAAAAAAGTGGGAACAAAAAAAGGGGAACAAAAAAGGGGAAAAAAGTGGGAACAAAGAAGGGGAACAAAAAAGGGCGGAACTGAAAAGGGTGAACAAAAAAGGGGGAAGAAATAAAGGGGGAACAAAAAATGGGGAACAAAAAAAGGGGGAACAAATAAAGGGGGAACAAAAATTGGGAACAAAAAAGGGGGAAAAGCGGAAAGGGAAAAAAGGGGGAACAAAAAAGGGGAAAAAGGGAAAAAAGGGAAAACAAAGAAGGAAAAAAAAAAAGGGGGAACCAATAAAGGGGAAAAGGGAAAAAATAGGGGAATACAGACGCCAGCATTAGCGTGGTGCTGAGGGCAGAGGCGATGAGTTGCTGAGTTCAGGAACAAGCAATAAGAGGTTCCGAGCTGCAGGAGCTGTTTTGGGATGGGGGCGGGGGTGGGGGGGTGGGGGGTAGCGGAGTCAGCGTTGATTTGCAAGGGAAAGTGGAAGTGACAGTAGGATGAATGAAAGGGAGGGGGAGGAAGGGGAGGAGGTGGGGGAGGGGAGGAGGTGGAAGAGGGTGAAGAGGAGGAAGAGGTGGAGGTGGGGAGGTAGGAGAAGGTGGAAGAGGGTGAGGAGGAGGAGGAAGAGGGGGAGGTGGGGAGGTAGGAGAAGGTGGAAGAGGGTGAGGAGGAGGAGGAAGAGGTGGAGGTGGGGAGGAAGGAGAAGGTGGAAGAGGGTGAGGAGGAGGAGGAAGAGGGGGAGGTGGGGAGGTAGGAGAAGGTGGAAGAGGGTGACGAGGAGGAGGAAGAGGGGGAGGCGGTAAGGAAGGAGAACGTGGAAGAGGGTGAAGAGGAGGAGGAAGAGGTGGAGATGGGGAGGTAGGAGTAGGTAGAAGAGGGTGAAGAGGAGGAGGAAGAGGGGGAGACGGGGAGGTAGGAAAAGGTGGAAGAGGGTGAAGAGGAGGAGGAAGAGGTGGAGGTGGGGAGGTAGGAGAAGGTGGAAGAGGGTGAAGAGGAGGAGGAAGAGGGGGAGGTGGGGAGGTAGGAGAAGGTGGAAGAGGGTGACGAGGAGGAGGAAGAGGGGGAGGCGGGGAGGAAGGAGAAGGTGGAAGAGGGTGAGGAGGAGAGGGAAAAAGGGGAGGTGGGGGGTAGGAGAAGGTGGAAGAGGGTGACGAGGAGGAGGAAGAGGTGGAGGTGGGGAGGTAGGAAAAGGTAGAAGAGGGTGAAGAAGAGGAGGAAGAGGGGGAGGTGGGGAGGTAGGAGAAGGTGGAAGAGGGTGAAGATGAGAAGGAAGAGGTAGAGTTGGGGAGGTAGGAGAAGGTGGAAGAGGGTGAAGAAGAGAAGGAAGAGGGGGAGGTGGGGAGGTAGGAGAAGGTGGGAGAGGGTGAAGAAGAGGAGGAAGAAGGGTAGGTGGGGAGGAAGGAGAAGGTGGAAGAGGGTGAGGAGGAGGAGGAAGAGGGGTAGGTGGGGAGGAAGGAGGAGGTGGAAGAGGGTGAGGAGGAGGAGGAAGAAGGGGAGGTGAGGAGGTAGGAGAAGGTGGAAGAGGGTGAGGAGGAGGAGGAAGAGGGGGAGGTGGGGAGGTAGGAGAAGGTGAAAGAGGGTGAAGAAGAGGAGGAAGAGGGGTAGGTGGGGAGGTAGGAGAAGGTGGAAGAGGGTGTGGAGAAGGAGGAAGAGGTGAAGGTGGGGAGGTAGGAGAAGGTGGAAGAGGGTGAAGAGGAGGAGGAAGAGGTGGAGGTGGGGAGGTAGGAGAAGGTGGAAGAGGGTGAAGAAGAGGAGGAAGAGGGGGAGGTGGGGAGGAAGGAGAAGGTGGAAGAGGGTGAGGAGGGGGAGGAAGAGGGGGAGGTGGGGAGGTAGAAGGTGGAAGGGGAGAGAGAAGAGAGGACGAAGGAGAAGGAGAGAGGGTGAGGAGGAGGAGAGGAAGTATTAGTGAGAGGAAAACGAGGGAAGAGGAGGAAGAGAGGGAGGAAAGGAAGAGGAGGAAGGGAGGGGAGGAGGAGGAGGAGGAGGAGGAGGAGGTGGGAGGGAGGAGTAGAGGAGAAAGGGAGGAAGGAGGAGAGGAAGGAGAGGAGGAGGGTCGAGGAAGAGGCTGAGGAGGAGGAGGTGGAGGAGGAGGAGAAAGAGGAAGACGTGGAGATGCACTGGGGAGTTATGGAGTCGCCTCCGGCAGGCCGAAGAGACTTGGCTGAAGAGTGACTTCGACAGAAGAAGAAGAAGAAAAAAAAAATCGATCTACTAGCACAAGTATGAGAACATAGGAGTGGGTGGCTGGAGTGTCTGAGAGTTGTAGAGTGCCCATGGAAATGCTCGACGCCTCGACAGGAGAAGAAAAAAACTCGTTTTACAGATATGAACCTACCAGTAAGAAGAAAAGAATGAAATAAAAAGTAAAAGAAGAAGAAGAGGAGGAGGAAGAGGAAAAGGAAGAGGAAGAGGAGGAGAAAGAGGAGGATGGGGAGGAGGAGGAGGTGGCTGTCGCAGCAACATGTATATTTAGTAGAGTATAATGATTAATTTCTATTAGCTATAGGGATTAACCCCTATTAACTAAGGGATAATCATTCACTTCAGTCACCTACAGAAAACCTTACACGACTGCTGGAATCGAGATCCACTGTGACTGGACTTGAGCATAAATAAAACTTTCTGTCTTAAGCCAGAATAAACAACATGAAGTGTGCCACCCTGGCGATGGCGCTCAAAATCGTCAGGTGACTAGCGAAGAGAGTCTATGATTACGTCATTGGGGTGAAAATGGGCTACCCTCAAGACTTCTAGTTGAGAGAGAGAGAGAGAGAGAGAGAGAGAGAGAGAGAGAGAGAGAGAGAGAGAGAGAGAGAGAGAGAGAGAGAGAGAGAGAGAGAGAGAGAGAGAGAGAGAGAGGGAGGGAGGTGGGAGAAATCATCCATCTTTAGTCGTGGACCTAAGCCACAGAAAGTCGATGTTTACATTGCACAGTAATGGACCATGTTCCAGGTCATTGTTGGCCTGACGGATTGGTTCCGCCGTGCTTCAGTGGTTCATATCCTCTGGTCCGCTGGCACCTGGTGGACCGGAGAATTCCATAAGTTGGCCCACAATCCAAAAACTAGTAGTAGTTAGTAAGGCTAATGATTCTATTCAGTGTTGAAGTTGGTCTCTTCAGAACACTAAAGAACAGCAAGTCATAAGAGCCTGGGATGCGTGACGGAAGGTGGGTTAAAATCCTCTACTGTAAATTCTAAAGGAAATGGCTGGAATGAAATTTTGAGGAAGCAGGCAAATAGGTCGCTCACTTTAACCACCACACACACATTCATTCTCTCTCTCTTTCTCTCTCTCCCTCTCTCTTTCTCTCTGTCTCTAACTCTCTCTTTGCCACTCGTTCAGCGAGCCCGTATTTCTCTCTGCTTGTCTAGTCCAGACTTTTCTCACCCCCCACCCCAAAGTATTACCAAACTATTTCTCGGCTCTTTGCATCGGAATTAGGAGCTCTGCCGCCCCAAACACTATTCATTTCCTCTCCTCGCCGTTTATCAAGTGTCCCTTCGCCCTCTTTTTGTAAACACCTAATTTTTCCCTCACTCCCAAGTTGATGTACGCGTCCTCCTCATTCGGAATCTCCTCCGGCGGCTACTTCTAAGGCAAAGAGTGATGGAAACGTGGTGGGGCTTGAGGAGGAGATCGTAACTTTGCGAGATCGTAAATGGACGGCAGAAGTCTCCCAAGAGCTTCTGGAAACGCCTTCGGGTCTTCGATGTTCTTCTTGTGAATCTTGACGTCTGAAGATGAGGTCGCCGTTACCTTTGATGTTCTTTCGTGTATATACTGGACTGAAGGTCTAAGTGTGTACGAATGCATATGCTCGTACACACACACACACACACACACACACACACACACACACACACACACACACACACACACACACACACACACACACACACACACACACACACACACACACACACACACACACACACACACACACACACACACACACACACACACACACACACACACACACACACACACACACACACACACACACACACACACACACACACACACACACACACACACACACACACACACACACACACACACACACACACACACACACACGCACACACATACACACACACACACACACACACACACACACACACACACACACACACACACACACACACACACACACACACACACACACACACACACACACACACACACACACACACACACACATGAGCGCACACAGGAAATACAGTAGTTTTAATCCGAATTTATTCCTGATTAGTATCTCAGATGCGAGATGTATAAACAAAAGAAAAAGGGGGATCAAAGAAAAGAGACAGAGGAAAGGAAAAAGAAAGAGAGAGAAAGAAAGAGAGAGAGTGGGGAGGGAGAGGGGAAAGAGAAAAGGAAGAAGGGAAAAAAGTCATTGGCTGAAATTAGGAAAAGCGAAGCCGAACATTCAAGAGTAAATAGTGACGAAAGACATTGCGGAAATGACAAATGAGGGAAGATGATGAAACTAGATAA
>NC_134782.1:5395874-5405874 GCF_046742065.1 Oratosquilla oratoria
TAACGCAGAATATATATATGTATATATATATATATATATATATATATATATATATATATATATATATATATATATATATATATATATATATATATATATATATATGTGTGTGTGTGTGTGTGTGTGTGTGTATGTATTAAGAATAAGGTCAGTCATCGAAGTATCATTGTAATTTAGTTTACCAGTCTTTATTTCTTTATATGTGCTATCTTTGTTTCTCTTCTCTTTTTCATTCTCATTCTCATGTTCATTCTTATTTTCATCCTCATTCTCGTTCTCGTTCTCGTTCTCGTTCTCGTTCTCGTTCTCGTTCTCGTTCTCGTTCTCATTCTTGTTCTCATTCTCATTTTCATTCTCATGCTCATACACATGCTTATTCTCATTCTCATTTTCATTTCCCTCCTTATTTTCATTCTCATCCTCATCCTCATTCTCATTCCGATCCTCATCCTCATTATAATCCTCAGTCTCAGTCTCATTTTCATTCTTATTCTAATTCTCATTCTCAGTCTCATCTCATTTTCATTCTCGTTCTCATCCACATCATCATCCTCTTTCTCATTCTCATTATCATCATCATTATCGTTCTCATTCTTATTCATATTCTCATTCTCATTCTCATTCTCGTTCTCGTTCTTGTTCTCGTTCTCGTTCTCGTTCTCGTTCTCGTTCTCATTCTCATTCTCATTCTCATTCTCATTCACAGTCTCATCTCATTTTCATTCTCGTTCTCATCCTCATCCTCATTCTCATTCTCATTATCATCATCATTATCGTTCTCATTCTCATTCTCATTCACATTCTCTTTCTCATTCTCATTCTCGTTCTCGTTCTCGTTCTCGTTCTCGTTCTTGTTCTTGTTCTCATTCTCATTCTCATTCTCGTTCTCGTTCTCGTTCTCGTTCTCGTTCTCGTTCTCATTCTCATCCTCATTATAACCCTCAGTCTCATTCTCATTCTCAATCTCAGTTTCAGTCTCAGTCTCATTTTCATTCTCGCTCTCATCCTCATTATCATCATCATTATCTTTCTCATTCTCATTCTCATTCTCATTCTCATTCTCGTTCTCGTTCTCGTTTTCGTTCTCGTTCTCATCCTCAGCCTCATTATCACTCTCATTCTTGCTCTTATTCTCATTCTTATATTTTCATTCTCATCTTCATTCTCATGCTCATTCTCATTCTTAATTTCATTCTTAGTATAATCTTATTTTCATTCTCATTTACATTCTCATTCTTATTCTCTTTTTGATTCTCATTTTCATTCTCATTCTCACTCGGATTCTCTTTCATCGGTTGCAGTTGTCATCGTCCGCATCAGTGTCATTATGAATATTTTATGATCATAAATGTTAGAAAAGAGAAGAAGAGGGAACTGATAAGGAGGCAGAAAAGAAGACGACAAAATGAGTTAAAAGAGTAGGAAGGAGATAAAGAAAAATTAAATCAAGAAGAGACGCACCCAAAGACTCAAAATCAAGGAAATGACAAGGCTTCTGCATAATGTAAATACGAAAGGTGATATCAGTCCTCACTGTATCGGTCAAAGGGTCTCGTCCTTTAAAGGGATGAAAGAATTATATATTCTTTTCTTTTTACTCTTATTATTATTATTATTATCATTATAATTATTATTATTATTATTATTATTATTATTATTATTATTATTATTATTATTATTATTATTATTATTATTATTATTATTATTATTATTATTATTAATATATATATATATATATATATATATATATATACATATATTGGGGGTTGGCGGAGATTGTTAGTAATTAAATATGAACGTATGGAGGGTTACAAATAACATTTCTTTTCTATTTACTCCTTTATCTATTTTTGAGTCCCTTTGTTATGGTGTCCTGTCCACAGTTGAATGAAGTTGACTGTCAGAAAGTCTTTACTGTTCACCATAAAGAAGTTGATTAAAGCCTCATGAACTCCAGTATAGGATAATGACTGCATCAACTTGACGTATTAGGTAATATAGTGACTTTAGAAGCACCCCTACGAGCGCGAGTCACGCACATTTCTGATATGATTAGATACTAATCTCTAGTAAAAAAAAAAAAAAAAAAAAAAACAGTATAGGATAATGACTGCATCAACTTGACGTATTAGGTAATATAGTGACTTTAGAAGCACCCCTACGAGCGCGAGTCACGCACATTTCTGATATGATTAGATACTAATCTCTAAAAAAAAAAAAAAAAAAAAAAAAGAAGAAAAAAAAAAAAAAAAAAAAAAAAAAAAAAAAAAAAAAAAAAAAAAAAAGAAAGAAAGAAAAAAAAATCTGCTATCTGCTATCTACTACTTCAACTATTCTCATTAAATTCCTTGACATCCTATAGTAATAAATCTGTTCAGCGTGAGAGTACTTCCGAGGATAGAAGCGCTGGTTAGCGCCTTTGGACAGCCCTAGGTCACCTTAACCCCATCAGTAAGGGAGTCTGACCTCAAGTGATTAAGATCGTCAGTAGTAAGACAGAATAAAATCTCTAAAGTGGGTCGTCATAAAAATAGATCAGTAAGTAAATAAATAGATAAATAAATAAACAAGTAAATGAATAAATAAATAGGTGAATTGATAAATGAATAAATGAATAGATGAATAAACGAATGAATAGATAAATAAATTAATAAATAAATGAATGAGTAAATGAATAAATAGATAAATAGGTATATAAATGAATAAATAAACAGTAAACTAGAATAAATAGATAAATAAATAAATTGATAGACCATGTAAATAAATAAGATGAATGAAATAAATGAATAAAAATGAGACATATTTTACATATTTCACTTCCAATAAACAAAGCACATTTCATCATTATTACTATTTTTCTTTTATTAATAAACCATAATTCTAATATTTTGGATTTGGGTTTTATGACTAATATATCTTTCGGTTGATTTATTTTTCGTTTATCAAACCAGAATAAATTCTTTTTGTAATACATAATATATTACTAACATTTTGGATTTATGTCTGCTGTATCCTCGCTGTGTCTTGCTGCATTGCTTCTGACCCCAGGCAGTGGGGCGGGAGGAAGGGAATCTTTCATCCACAAGAAACTAAGATGAGAAGGGAAACAAATGCGTGTTCGATGGGTGTACGGTGGGTGAAGGATGGGTGCATGCCTGATGGCCACCCCTCTTATAAGGGAGTGTAAGTATGTATGTATGTATGTCTGTATGTATGTATGTATGTATGTATGTATGTTGAGACATTCTGACAGGTTGACGTAAGACTCCTGTGTTTCCTACTCCACTTACGTATGTATGTATGTATGTATGTATGTATGTATGTATGTATGTATGTATGTATGTATGTATGTATGTTGAGACATTCTGACAGGTTGACGTAAGACTCCTGTGTTTCCTACTCCACTTACGTATGTATGTATGTATGTATGTATGTATGTATGTATGTATGTATGTATGTATGTATGTTGAGACATTCTGACAGGTTGACGTAAGACTCCTGTGTTTCCTACTCCACTTACGTATGTATGTATGTATGTATGTATGTATGTATGTATGTATGTATGTATGTATGTTGAGACATTCTGACAGGTTGACGTAAGACTCCTGTGTTTCCTACTCCACTTACGTATGTATGTATATATGTATGTGTATATGTATGTATGTATGTATGTATGTATGTATGTATGAGTATATATGCATGTATATACAGTATGTATGCATGTATGTATGGTATGTATGTATGTATGTATGTATGTATTCCCCGTGATGTTACATCTTTTGTAGTTTATGTGCCCAAGAAAGTTATATGATCAAAGTGAACAAACGACATGCGAAGGGCTGAAAGCGGAAATAAACTGGGAAGCAAGAAGAAACAGTGTTGAACGTTAACACAAGTAACAAACATCTTTTCGTTCAGGAATAACAAATTAACATAAACGCAGAGCGCAAACCTCCAGCACCCCCCAAAAAAAAAAATATATATATATAAAACGATATCCTACATCAGTTGAGCAGAATTATCAGGCGTTAACCAGACCAAAATGCATAAAGTGCGTCTTCCAAGCGAAGTGGTTAATGTGAATGAATATGCATACAGCGAAATAAGCCATAAAACAAAGGATTCAGTAATGCGTGAGGTTTTGCATAACGAGGGGATACGTTAAGCAAGTTATCGCGTAAAGCGAGAGTTGTCCGTAAAACCGAGGGAGTGTATCTGTAAACCCGACGATGTGTCTGTAAAATCCGAGGGTATGTGCTTGTAATATCAGAGCGTAGTGTGTACGTAAAACCAAATCTTGTCCCTAAAATCCGAGGGTAGTGTGTACGTAAAACCGAGGCTTGTCCGTAAAATCAAAGGGTAGTATGTACGTAAAACCAAGGCTTGTCCGTAAATTCCGAGAGGTTTGTCCGTAAACTCCAAGGGAAGTGTGTACGTAAAACTGAGGCTTGTCCGTAAAATCCGAGTGTAGTATCAGTAAAATCCAAGGCTTGTCCGTAAATTCCGAGACTTGTGTCCGTAAAAATCCGAGGCTTGTCCGTAACATCCGAGGGTAGTGTCAGTAAAATCCAATTTTTGTCCGTAAATCCCGAGACTTGTGTCCGTAGAAATCCGAGGCTTGTCCGTAAAATCCGAGGGTAGTGTCAGTAAAATCCAATTCTTGTCCGTAAATCCCGAGACTTGTGTCCGTAGAAATCCGAGGCTTGTCCGTAAAATCCGAGGGGCGTGTCCATAAAAATTCGAGGGGCGGGGGGAGGAGAGAATGTCTATAAAAACAGAGGTTTTCCGTAAAATCGAGGGTGTAGGGGGGTGGGCAAGCCGTTAAGCATGAAATACTGAACTTGCGGCTAAAGTCTAACATAGTAGGGGACTTTACCAGGGAAGGAAGTAACCAAGTTACGACGGTAGCGACGCCGTCGGGCATTCTTGAAAACGATCAAAGCCCTTTTAGGAGAAGAAGAGGGAGGGAGGGTCGGAGGAACAAGAGGGATTGAGACAATGAATAGAGTATTACGTCCTTCTCAAGACGAAGCCTACAGGTTGTGGAACGGAGGAGGGTGAGACTTGTAAGAGGAGGAGGTGAATGTCGAGCAGGTGGAGGATGTCGAGAAGGAGTACGTTTTGGAGGAAGAGGAGGAGGAAGATGCATAGCCACTCGGGAGGAAGAGCTCAGTCCCGCATAAGAGGGAGACTTATGGAAAGGCTTAAGGAGATGGTGAGGAAGATTGAGGGAGAGACTGAGAAGAGACTAGGAAGACAGAACAAAGTAATGTGTTGGGGCGAAGAACGCCTTATCCCGTTGGGTCGTGGGACTTCTCTTAAGCTGAATGAAATCGTTTGGTGGTACATAAATGGGACCACATTTTTTAAGGGAGCTGGAGGGAGAAGAGGCTGAAGAGAAGGACTAAAGTGAACAACAGGAAAAAGAAAATAAGTTCAATCGAAATGAAAAGTGTACGAACGAGATGAAAGTGAGGGTTCCATGGATACCTAGATACATCTAGAAAAGCCTTGTGTGGATTCACATAAAACAAAGAAACCTAGATCTGTCAAGTGACAACTAGAAAAGCCCTACGCGTATACACATTAAACAAGGATACCTAGGTTTATCTAGATTTATTTACAAAAAACTCATGTGTACACACACAAAACATGGGAACCTAGATATGTCTAGTGACATCTACAATATTCATAGCTGGATGTGCATAAAATAAGGAAACCCAGGGGCGTATAACAAATATTCCTAGATGGATATACATAAAACAAGGAAACCTAGATACGACTAGGGAATCTCCCTAGCTAGGTATACACGAAACAGGAAAACCTAGAGACATCTAGGGAATCTCCCTAGCTAGGTATACATAAAACAAGGAAACCTAGAGACATCTAGGGAATATCCCCAGCTAGTTATACATAAAACAAGGAAACCTAGAGACATCTAGGGGATATCCCTAGCTGTATACACATAAAAAAGGAAATCTAGCCATACCTAGATACTTCTAGAAAAGCCTTGTATGTAGAGACATAAGACAAGGAATCCTGGAGTTGTGGAATATCGAGGGTATTGAGGCCGCGGGCCGACGCAAGAGCGTGAAATGTATTGCGTCGACAAATTGCTCGAGGACCCAGCGAGACCATTGTTGAGAGCCTCGCTGTGTATTCGAAGAAGACTAAGGAGGACACTGGATCTTAGACACTTTAGTGCCGTACCTTTAAAACCTCATTTCTCCTACCCTGGCGAATACTTTCTAATATTGGAATGTGGGAATTGATGTTATTTTTCTTCTCTTTAGTGGAGTTGGATGGGCTCACTGGTCTATTTAATCTTGTCAGCATACCACCGGTCTGAGGTCGATTCCTCAACGCAAGATGACGTTATAACTGGGAATGGATCAAGAATGTAAATATCGATAAGATAGCATTTCCGTCGCTCATTGAATTTTAGCAGTCAGCGATCACAAACAACGAAGTAAAAAAAAAAAATGTAAGTTTGATTACATACGTTCACGTTATTAGAAAAAGCTCTCATTCTTCCATGGGGAAGAGTTCTGTTATTGTTCTGTCCTTCGTTCCAACTTAACTCTCATTTACAGGAATTTTTTTTTTTTTCGGCAAGCGTCACGTGATTCGAAATTGATCTTTTTTGTTGTTGTTCAAAAATAGAACTTGATTCCCTTCCAGTCAACGGTTACAGACATAATTGCTCCTGGGTCAAAACGAAATATTTTCTTTTCTTCTTCTTCTTTGTTTTGTTTTGAAGTGTTAGATGCTGCAGATGCAAAATGAGCTTTGAGTCCTAGTTTCTATTATCCTTAAAAAAAATCAATCTATTATTATAGAAGAAAGAACTTACTTGTTAGTTTCGGAAATAAAAATAGTACAGCCGTTTGAGAATGTCATATGTCTCTCGATTAACCACGAGAAAGATTTAACTTTTTCCTCTCCTTCCCTCGTCAAAATTACCCCTCTACCCCCTTCTTCCCCCTCTTTCCCCCTCCCCTTTCCCACTCCCCTTTCCCCCTCCTTCATCCCCTTACCCCTCCTTCTCTTCCCCCTCCTACTTCCCTCCTCTTACTTCCCTCTCATTCCTCCTCTTCCTCCTCTTTCCTCCTCTTCTTCCCCCTCCCCCTTCCCATTCTCCTCCTACTTCCCCCCCTTTTCCCTCCTTCCCCTTCCCTCTTTCCGCTCCTCCCCCTCCCCTCCTTCCCCTCCCCTCCCCTCTATTTCCATTTCCTCCTTCCCCCTCCTCATTCCCCCTGCTTTCTCCTAATTCCCCCTCCTTCTTCTTGCTCCTCCTCCCACCTCCTTCCTTCCACTTCCTTCCCTCCTACTTTCTCCTTTTTCCAATTTTCCTCTATCCTTCCCTGTCCTTCGTCCCCCTCCCTTCCACTTACTTCCCTCCTTCTCCCTCCTTCCTCCTTCTCCTCTCATTCTCCATTTTCTCTCTCCCCATTCCTTCACCCTCCTCTTTCTTCTGCCCCAGTCCTGCCTATCCTCTCTCTCTCGCTCTCTCTCTCTCTCTCTCTCTCTCTCTCTCTCTCTCTCTCTCTCTCTCTCTCTCTCTCTCTTTCTCTCTCTCTCTCTCTCTCTCTCTCTCTCTCTCTCTCTCTCTCTCTCTCTCTCTCTCTCTCTCTCTCTCTCTCTCTCTCTCTCTCTCTCTCTCTCTCTCTCTCTCTCTCTCTCTCTCTCTCTCTCTTTCTCTCTCTTTTTCTCCCTTTCTCTTTCTCTCTCCCTCTCTATCTATCCAACCATCTATTTACCTCCTCTTCCTTCTTTTCCAACTCTTCCCTCATTCCCACTCCTCTCCTCTCCTCCTCCTCCTCTCCTCCCTTCCTCTCTTCCTCCCCTCCTCCCCTCCTCCCCCTCCTCCCCTTCCCCTTCCCCCTCCCTCCCTTCCTCGTCCTCCATCTTGTCTTCACTTTAATGGAAGGCATCGCCATTCCAACCGTATTTCAGTTACTTCTTTCTCGCTCGCTAAGGTTCGACTTTGCCTTTGTCAAGCCAAAGTTTTGGATCAGTAGAAAAAAAAAAAAAAAAAAATCGCCCGGAATTCGGTCGTCTGGTGATGGTGTGTCAATTGTTGTGGTTTGTTTGTGTGTGCACTCATGTTATAACCTTTGATGAAAGGAAAGCAGTGAAGAGGGGTCAAGGGGTTGGGGGATTAGGGGTTAGGGAGAATTAAAGGTTTAGGGATTGTTCGAGGTAGTTAGAGGGATAAGTGGGTTAGGAGAATAATGGGGACGTTAGGGTGGGGAGTTAAGAAGGTTAAGGAGGGTGTAGGGGTTTAGGGAGGTTTAGGGAGGGTTAGGGAGTATTTAAGGTGGTGGAGGATGAACTTGGGAACTCGTAGGAAGCGCCCAGGGTACGACAGCAGCGCCGCCGACGGGCATTCTTGGAAACGATCAAAGCTCTTGGAAGAATGAAAAGGACGAGACAACGACAACATCAACGAGGAAGAAGGGGGAGGAGGAGGAGGAGACAAGGGACGGGGAGGCGCCGGGTCCTCTTCGTGGAGAAGAGGGAGGCGACATGCTGTGTCAGGAGGAGGAGGAAGAGGAAGGAGAGGAAGAAGAAGATGATGAAGATGATGATGAAGATGATGATGATGAAGATAATGAAGGTAATGAAGATGAGAATGATGATGGTGAAGTTGATGATGATGAAGATTATAATGGTGATGAAGATTATAATGATAATGATGATGATGATGATGATGAAGATGAAGATGCCAAAGATGATAAAGATGATGAAGGTGATGAAGGTAATGAAATTAAAGATGATGAAGATGATGAAGATCATAAAGATGATGAAGATCATAAAGATGATGAAGGTGATGACGATGAAGAAAAAGATGAAGATCATGGTGATGAAGATGAAGATAAAGATGAAGATGATGAAGGTGATGACGATGAAGATGATGAAGATGATGAAGATGAAGATGATGAAGATGATGAAGATGAAGATAAAAATGAAAATGATGAAGATGATGATGAAGATGAAAATAAAGATGAAGATGATGAAGGTGATGAAGGTGACGAACATGAAGATGATGAAGATAATAAAGGTGATGAAGAAGAATATAAAGTTAAATATGAAGATGATGAAGATGATAAAAAGGAAGATGATAAAGATGATAAAGATGATGAAGATGATGAAGATGATGAAGATGATAAAGATGATAAAGATGATAAAGATGATAAAGATGATAAAGATGATAAAGATGATAAAGATGATAAAGATGATAAAGATGATAAAGATGATAAAGATGATAAAGATGATAAAGATGATAAAGATGATAAAGATGATGAAAGTGATGAAGGTTATGAAGATGATGAAGATTATGAAGATGATAAAGGTGACGGAGATGAAGATAAAGATAAAGAAGATAAAGATTATGAAGATGAAGATGATGAAGGTGATGTAGATGATGAAGATGATGAAGATGAAGATAATGAAAATGATGAAGATGATAAATATGATAAAGATGATGAAGATGATGAAAATGATGATAAAGATGATGAAGATGATGATGATGATAAAGATAATGAAAATGATGAAGATGATGATGATAAAAATGATAAAGATGATAAATATGATAAAGATGATGAAAACGATGAAGATGATGAAGATGAAGATGATGAAGATAATGAAAATGATGAAGATGATGATGATAAAGATGATAAAGATGATGAAGATGATGATGATGAAGATGATGAAAATGATGATAAAGATGATGAAGATGATGAAGATGATGATAAAGATAATGAAAATGATGAAGATGATGAAGATGATGATAAAAATGATAAAGATGATAAAGATGATAGATATGATAAAGATGATGAAAACAATGAAGATGATGAAAATGATGAAGATAATGAAAATGATGAAGATGATTAAAATGAAGGTGATGAAGGTGATGAAGATGATGATGATGATGATGATGATGATGATGATGATGATGATGATGATGATGATGATGATGATGATGATGATGATGATG
>NC_134782.1:5415874-5418374 GCF_046742065.1 Oratosquilla oratoria
CAAATAAGTAACACAACAGTTCACCGTGTTTAACTTTTAGCTTTGCCTCTTTCTCCACTTTCACCTCCTCTTGCTCCTCTGCCCCCTCCTCCTCCTCTTCATCCTTCCACTCCTCCTCTTCCTCATCTGCCCCCTCCTCTTCGTCCTCCTCCTCCTCTTCTTCCTCTGCCTCTAGTACGTGTCAGTTTTATAGTCTCTGTCTCTCTCTCTGCTCTCTTTCTCTCTTCTCTTTTTTCTCTCTGTCTTTATCTCTCTTTCTGATCATGTATGTATGTATGTATGTATGTATGTATGTATGTATGTATGTATGTATGTATGTATGTATGTATGTATGTATGTATGTTTGTGTGTATGCACGTGCCTGAGTGTGTTCGTGTGCGTGCGTGTGCGTGTGTTCCTGTCCAGCCTGTGAGCCCATCTGTTTGCTTCTCCCTCATTTTCGCAAACTGTGTCTGAACTATTTCTCACTTTTCTCCGCGAGAAATAAGGGCGTGGTCGCAAGGTATTTATTTTATCTTCTTGCCATTTATCAAGTTCCAATTTACTCACTCTCTCTCTCTCTCAAAAAAAAAAAAAAAAAAATCAAAAGTGATATTCTCTTCAGACTAAGATTCGTCTCCACTTCAGTCTTGATGCTGTTGGTATAGTTAAGATATCTAAGAACGCCATAAAAATATTTTTTTTAATCAGAATGCATATTCACGTAGCTCCGGGTTTGGTCGTTGTAGACATTGTTGGATCTACTATGTTCTTCAGCAAATTCAAATTATATAAAAAAGACTAATATCTTAAGTTCAGAAGTCTCTCTATCTTACATTAGCCAGTAAAAAATGATTAAAGTAACCACATGACCCGAAAGCGTTAACCAAAGTAGATTGTTAACCCTGTAAGTCCCTTTAACGGGGTTAGATTCATCAGCCCTTCGCCGGAACTAGGTTACTTAAATAGCTTCTAGCTAAGAGAAGGTTAGAAAGTTCGAAGGTCGGAGGGGCTGTAGTTTAGGAGCGCCGTACACAGCTTCTGACCTTTGGGTTGTTTACTTTTGCGGGGGGCAGGGGTAGGGTGGGGTGGCAAAAGAAAATTTTGACTTTCATTCGCTTCAGAAGAAGACCGTTCTTTGATTTCATTCTTTCATTCGAAATGCCCTTCTACCAAAGAGATCCTAACACCCTTCCCCTACCCTTCCTCCTCCCTATTCCCTTCATCATTACCATCTCCTCCTCTTACCTCTTTCTTCCTCCTCTTCCTTCCCACCCCTTTCCCTTCTCCTCTTCCTCCACATCCCCTTCATCATCATCATTTTCCTCCTCCTTATTACTCTCCTCCTCCTTCTCACCCCTTCCCCTACTCTTCCTCCTCCCTAATCCTTTCATTATCATCATTTTCCTTCTCCCTTCCTCCCCTTTCCCTCTTCTTCCTCCTCATCTTCTTTTCCATCTCCTTCCCTCCTCATCCTCCTCCCTATTCCCTTCATCATCATCATTTTCTTCCTTATTCCTCTCCTCCTACTTTCCTCTCTTTTCCCTCTTCTCTCTCCTCCTCCTCCTTCCCATCTCTTTCCCTCCTCATCCTCTTCCACATTCCCTTCATCATCATCACTTTCCTCCTCCTTATTTTCCCTTTCCCTCTTCTTCCTCCTCCTCCTCCCTAATTCCTTTATTATCATCATTTTCCTTTTCCTTATTCCTCTCCTCCTCCTTTCCTCTCCTTTCCTTTTTCTTCCTCCTCCTCCTTCCGATCCATTTCCCTCCTTATCCTCTTGCACATTCCCTTCGTCATCATCATCATCATCATCATCATCATCATCATCATCATCATCATCATCATCATCATCATCATCATCATCATCATCGTCATCGTCATCGTCATTATCACCATCACCATCACCATCACCATCATCATCATCATCATCATCATTCCCTTTCCACTTGCTCTTCTCAGCCCTTTCCCTCCTCTTCTTCCTTTTCCTTTTTCTCCTCCTCCTGCCCTCCTACTTACCCCTTTGCTTTCCTTCTTTTTTTCTTCCTCCTTCTCCTTCCTCTTTTCTTCCTTACCCTCTTCCTTCCTCCTGTTCATTCTTCTACTTCTTCCCTATCCCCTCCTCTTCCTCCTCCTCTTACTTCTCCCCTTCCTTTTCCTTCTCATGCTGTCTTTCTTTGTATCCTCTTATAATGTCTATATTATTCATATCATTGTTATAAAGACATTTTCCTTATTTTTAAACCACACCTCATTACATTTTACCATTGTCCCCCCCGTCCGCCTTAATTCAATTACCGTAATTCGTGTAATTGTAATTCAAGCACATTATATTTCACATTTTCAGTCTCTTTTTCTTGGAATTAAATCCATGCTTACTTTCCATCTTTTGATTTTTATTTTTTTTTAACTTGGTATGCTTTTTGCCCCAGAACATTCATACCGCAAATAATTGTAGTGTAAAAAAAAAAAAAAAAAAAAAAAAAAAGATAAATAAGAAAAGAAAAAAATCCACATTTCA
>NC_134782.1:5420874-5430874 GCF_046742065.1 Oratosquilla oratoria
TACATACATACATACATACATACATACATATATACATACTTCCATATCTGAATAAACACATACATATACATACATGAATACATATATGCATATATACATACTTCCATATAGAAATACCTACAGACATAACACAGACAGAAACAGACACAGACAGACAGGCTCAGACAGACAGATGGAGAGGAGGCGTGAGAGAGAGAGGGGGATGGGAGGAGGAAGGAGGGAGAGAAAAAGAGGGAGAAAAGAAGGTGAAGAAGTAATGAGGGCGCGCTGGCTTTTGGTTGTAAAGCTGGGATTTGCACCTCTCCCTCCCCCCTCGACGAAGAGAGAGAGGAGAAGGAGGAATGGAGGGGAGAGAGGAGGAGGAGGTAGAGGAAGAAGGGGAAGAAGATGAGGATAAGGAGGTGGAGAATGAGAATGAGGAGGAAGTGAACGATGAGTAAGAGGAGAGGATGGGGAGGAAGAGGAGGAGGAGGAGGGAGAGGAGGAGGGGGAGAGGAGGAGGGGAAGAGGAAGAGGATGAGGAGGTAGAGGATGAGAATGAGGAGGAAGTGAACGATGAGTAAGAGGAGAGGATGGGAAAGAGGAGGAGGAGGAGGAAGAGGAAGAAAGGGAAGAAGAAAAGGATGAGGAGGTGGAGGAGGAGGAAGAGGAGGATGTGAACGATGAGTAAGGGGAGAGGATGGGGAGGAGGAGGAAGAGGAAGAGGATGAGGAGGTGGAGGATGAGAATGAAGAGGAAGTGAACGATTAATAAAGGGAGAGGATGGGGAGGAGGAGGAGGAGGAGGAGGAGGAAGAGGAGGAGGGGAAGAGGAAGAGGAGGAGGAGGTGGAGGATGGGAATGAGGAAGAAGTGAACGATGAGTAAGGGGAGAGGATGGGGAAGAGGAGGAGGAGGAGGAGGGAGAGGAAAATGATGAGGTTGAGGATGGGAATGAGGGAGAAGTGAACGGTGAGTAAGCGGAGAGGATGGGGAGGAGGAGGATGAGGATGAAGAGGATGAAGAGGTGGAGGATGAGAATGAAGAGGAAGTAAACGATGAGGATGGGGAGGAGGAGGAGGAACAGGAAGGAGAGAAGAAGAAAGAGGAAGAGGTGAAGGAGGAAGAGAAGGAGGGAAGGAGGGAGAGAAGAAGAAAGAGGAAGAGGGGAAGGAAGAGGAGGAGAAGGAAGAGGAGGAGAAGGAAGAGGATGAGAAGGAAGAGGAGGAGGTGGAGGAGGAGGAGAAGGAGGAGGAAGAGGAGGAGAAGGAAGAGGAGGAAGAGGAGGAGGTGGAGGAGGAGGAGGAGGAGGAGGAGGAGGAGGAGGAGGAGTGAGTGAGTGAAGGTGGAAAAGGTCGTTGCTGGGGGAGAGAACAGGCACGAGAATTGGACTGGAGAAGAAAGAAATGCACACATTCAATATTGAGAAAGGCTGCGATAAATAACAGAATAAAAAAGGGTAGGGGAAGTGAAAGGAGAAGAGGAGAGAGGAGGCAAAAGTACCTGGGTATGAGGAGGAGGAGGAGAAAGAGGAGGATGAGGATGAAGAAGAAAAAGAGAAAGAAAGAGGAGGAGGAGAAATAGGAATTGAGAGGAGGAGAGGAGAGAAGAGGTAAAACCACCTTAGTATAAGGAGGAGGAGGAGGAGGAAGAGGTGGAGGTGGATGAAGAAGAAAAAGAGAAGGAGAAAGAGGAGAAGGAGAAATAGGAGTTGGAAAGAAGAGAGGAAAGAAGAGATAAAAGAACCTGGGTAAGAGGAAGAGGAGGAGGAGGAAGATGAAAAAGAGAAAGAGGAATAGGAAGAATAAGAGTTGGAAGGAGGTGAGGAGAGAGCAGGTAAAAGCACTGGGTAGGAGGAAGAGGAGGAATAGGAGGAGGAGGAGGAGGAGGAGGAGGAGGAGGAGGGTGAAGATGAAAAAGAGAAAGAGGAATAGGAGGAATAGGAGTTGGAAAGAGGAGGAGAGAGTGGAGGTAAAAACACTGGGTATGAGGAAGAGGGGGAGGAGGAGGAGGAAGAGGAGGAGGAAGAGAAAGAGAAAGAGAAGAAATAGGAATTAGAAAGAGGAGGGGAGACAAGAGGTAAAAGAACTTGAATATGAAGAGGAGGAGGAAGAAAAGGAGGAGGAAGAAGAAGAAGAGAAACAGAAATAGGAGGAATAAAATTTGGAAGGAGAGGGGAGAGGAGGTAAGAGCACCTGGCTATAAAGAGGAGGAGGAGGAGGAGGAGGAGGAGGAGAAGGAGGAGGAGGAATAAGAAAAAGAGAAAGAGGAAGAAGAAGAATAGGTGTTAGAAGGAGGAGAGGAGAAAGGAGGGGTAAAAGCACCTGGGTATGAGGAGGAGGAGGAGGAGGAAGAGGAGGAGGATAAAGAAGAAGACTGTTGGGACAGGTAATTGCAGTCACTGCTGGAAATATGAGAGGAGTGCGGGATTCGAACTCACAACTTTGCCCCATTATGCGTTTGGGCTGTTGAGGCAGGTAACTACAGTCATTGTTGGTAATCGGAGAGAAGTGCGAGACTCGAACCCACAACTAAGCGAATACGAGACGAGCATAGTTCTGGTGACGTCACCAGCGGAGGTCATATAGGGTTAAACCCCTTTACGATGATTAGGGTCGTGGAGGATTAGAAAGGTGTTTAGGCAGGAACTAGATTAAGATGGTTTCTGAGCTCAGTAGTTATTTGTTTATTTGTTTGTTTGATTGTTGATTGATTGATTGGTTGACTGATGAGTTGGTTGATTTGATCTATTGATCTGTTTACTTATTAGATTTTTATATATTCATCTATTTGCTCATTCACTTATGTATTTGTTCATATATCTATTTATTTATTAAGCTATTATTCACTTATTCATTTATTGTTTCATTTATTTGTTTCAGAATTAATAGAAGGACACGGGGGTAGAAAGGAAAGTGGAAGAAGAGGAGGGGGAAGAGGAGGAGGAGAAGGAGGAGGAAGAGAAGGAGGAGGAAGGGAAGAAGGAGGAAGGGAAGGAGGAGGAAGGGGAGGAGGATGAGGATGAGGATGAGGAGGATGAAGAGGAGTGGGAGGAGAAGGAGGAAAATGAGGAGGAGTAGGGGGGAGGAGTAGGGGGAGGAGGAGGAGGAGGAGGAGGAGGAGGAGGAGGAGGAGGAGGAGGAGGAGGAGGAGGAGGAGGAGGAGGAGGAGGAGGAGGAGGAGGAGGAGGAGAGTGCCCGAGGGTGTCAGGAGCTGGAAGTGCGCGCGGAAGGAAGGCAATCACATGGCGGAAGGTGTAGAGGAAGAGGGAGGGAGGGAGAGAGGAAGAGAGAGAGAGAGAGAGAGAGAGATAGATAGATAGATAGATAGATAGATAGAGAGAGAGAGAGAGAGAGAGAGAGAGAGAGAGAGAGAGAGAGAGAGAGAGAGAGAGAGAGAGAGAGAGAGAGAGAGAGAGAGAGAGAGAGAGAGAGAGAGAGAGAGAGAGAGAGAGAGAGAGAGAGAGAGAGAGAGAGAGAGAGAGAGAGAGAGAGAAAGAAGAAAGAGAGAGAGAGAGGAGAGAGAGAGTGAAGGGTAAGGCTTGGAGGGTCAAGGCTAAGGTGGATCAGAAAGTTAGGAGAGGGTAGGAGGAGGAAGAGGAGAAAAAAGAGGAGGAGGAGGAGGAGGAGGAGGAGGAGGAGGAGGAGAAGGTGAAGGAAGAAGAGGAGAGGGAAGAAGAGGAAGAGGAGGAAGAGGAGAATGACGGAGAGGGGATGATTCAAAACCCACACTAAAAATAGGACTTTTTGGGATTTACAAGGAGGAAATGGTGACCATGTAAAAACTGACGAATAAGGTTCACATGTAAGGAGGGGAGAGGGAGGAGGAGGAGGAGGAGGAGGAGGAGGAGGAAGAGGGTGGAAGAGACGGAGAAGACGAAAGAGGAGAAGTATGAGCAAGGAGGAAGAGGGTATTTACGAAAATGAAGATGAAGTTGAGGATGACAAGGAGGATGAAGATATAGCTGGTGATGAAGACTAGGGTAAAGAAGGAAAGGAAGATGGAGATGATGAAGATGAAGAGGGAAACGAGGACAAAGATAAGGCCGAAATGATGACAAAAAATGTTAGACTCACCAACCCACCCCCACGAAGTGGTAAGTGAGAAACCTCTGGTACGGCAAAGCCCTGTCAATTGCGGCAAGCCGCTGATTTTTATTTTATTATTATTTTTCTTTCTTTCTTTTTTTTCTTTTTAGGTCGATGCTGGATTCCCTCCTCGCCTGGCCAGGGCTGCCAGGAACCAACGTAGCAAGCCCGCAAATGTGTCCCGGGATTCGAACTCACGACCACGTGCTCATGAGCTCAAGATGAAGATGAAAAGGTAAAGGGAAGATCAGGAGAATGAGGAATGAATGAGCGTGTCAAAGAGATGAATAAAATCGCCTGGCGGCAGTCAGAACGCAAAGGGAAAATTACTACTCCATACGGAAGGAGTCGAGCATAACAAAGTAAACTCAATCATCTGTTTGCGGATTATAATGAACACGAATACAGGCAAGATTACTCCCGTGGGAGAAAAAGTCTTTGTATCTAAGGCATAAAAGGATTCAGAAAGTAAAAAGGATTAGACTGACTGTCTGATTTCTAAAATATTTACGAATATTTCGTTTTTTTTATGGATTGAGCTAATCAAGCTCGTCAGGTTCATTGTTGCCAAAGATAAAATAAACACAAAATGTTTGTAAAATTTCTCGCTGCTGGACTACGTGTGTTGTATCTATATGTATACAGATATTGCATGTTTGTCTATATATGTATGTGAATATGCATATGTAAATCTAAATGTATATGTACATGTATATGTATATGTATATGTATATATGTATATGTATATGTATATGTATATGTGTATGTATATGTATATGTATATGTATATGTATATGTATATGTATATGTATATATATATATAGACATATATATATATGTATATGTATATGTATATGTATATGTATATGTATATATGTGCATCTACGTATACAGGTTTTGTTAAAGTCTACAGAAGTGAGTGCATTGTTTATTTCATATTGTTCTTTCAATTTTTCTGTTAAAAGAACAAACACACCATTTTAAACGGCCTTCTCCCAAAACATGCCTATGCTCGTACATATACGTATAAATGTATTTGTATGTATATTCACTTGTGTACCTATGAATGTGCATGTAAATTTTCGTCTCAAAGGAGAATGAAGGTTTCATTTCTTGTTGGTGCATGACAGGTTACACCCAGAAGTCATGTACAGTCCCATGGGAGATTTCAACTGAAGCCAAGAAATCTCGCTGATCCGCTTTCAATCCACTTTTCATTTTCAGCGCGTAGAGATTTTTTTCTTTTTTTTTTGTACAAAATTAATTCATATTTTCGCTTTACTTTCTTCTTCTTTCCTGGCGCTTTTTAATATATTTTCGTTTTTTTAAGTTGCTTTCTTTAATTCGTTATTTGTTTATTCATTCATTTATTATTTATCTATGTATTCATTTATTTATTCATCTTTTCATTAGTTCATTTATTTGTTTATTTATCTATTCATTTATTCATCTACTTATCTATTTATTCATTTGTTTATATATATATGTATATATATATATATATATTTACACATACATATATATGTATATATATATATATATATGTATATATATATATATGTATATATATATATATGTGTGTGTGTGTGTGTGTGTGTGTGTGTGTGTGTGTGTGTGTGTGTGTGTGTGTGTGTGTGTGTGTGTGTGTGTGTGTGTGTGTGTGCGTGTGTGAGAGTGAGTGAGCGTGCGCACGCGCGCGCGCTGTCGTCGAAGAAGAACCCAAAATGTCTCTTATACGTCGACTCGGATGGACAACATTGTGGATCTGGCAGCCTAAGACCAGGCGACGACTTGAATCTGCCAAAGAATCAAACGGGCCTATTGCGCCAGGAGGATGAGTGAATGAGTGAGTGAGTGAGTGAGTGAGTGAGTGAGAGAACAAGTGATTGAGTGAGTGAACGATCTAGTGAGTGAGTGAGTCAACGATCTAGTGAGTGAGTGAGTCAACGATCTAGTGAGTTAGTGATTGAATGAGTGACTGAGCAACTGAGTGATTGAATGCGTGAGTAGATGAATGAGTGATTGAGCAACTGAGGGAGTGACTGAATAAGCGCCTGAGCGATTGATTGAATGAATACGTGAGCGAGGGAGTGAGTGAGTGAGAGAATGACTGAGCAACTGACTTAGCGACTGAGTGAATGAGTGACTGAGTGACTGAGCGACTGACTGACTGAGAAATTGTGTGTGTGAATGAGTGAGTGTATGACTGAGCGACTGAGTAATTGAATGCGTGACTGAGCGACTGAGTGATTGATCGACTGAGTGAGTGAGCGAGTGATTGAGTGAGTGGTGAGTGAGTGATCGAGAGAGTGAGCAAACGAGTGAATGAGTGAGTCAGTGAGTGTATAAGTGAGTGAGAGGGGGAGTGAGTGAGTGAGTGAGTGGGAAAGTGAGTGAATGAGAGAGCGAGCAAGAACAAATGAGTGAGTTAGTGAATGAGTGAGTGAGGGACCGAGAGAGTGAGTGAGTGCGTGAGTGAATAAGTGAGTGAGAGAGTGAGAGCAAATGAGTGAACGAATGGGTGAATGAGTGGGAAAGTGAGTGAGAGAATGAGTGAGTGAGAGAATGAGTGAGTGAGTAAGTGAATGAGTGAGAAAGTGAAAGGGCGAGTGAGAGAGTGATTGAATGAGAGAGCGAACGAGAGCGAATGAGTAAGGAAATGAGTGAGTGGGTGAATGAGTGAATGAGTGAGTGAGAGAGAGAGGGTGAATGTACATATGAATGTGTGAGTGAGTGGGAGAATGAATGAGAGAGTGAATGTTTGCGAAAGCGAGCGAGAGCGAATGAGTGAGTGAGTGAGTGAGTGAGTGCTTGAGTGAAGTGAGTGAGTGAGTAAATGAGTTCTCAACCTTCTTCTCGATGTGGTCATCTTAGATCTCCTTCCCTCTCTGCTATCTGGACTTTCTCCTCGACAGAAGGTTAACCTTTGGTTCTCCTTCGGGTGTCAAAGTTGCCTCGATTAATCCTTGTTTCGCTATTGGGGTCATTCACTTGAAGAAATCCTTTTCAATCTCGTCCAGCAATGAAAGAAATACTCTCACTTCGGATAGAATTCGTATTTTCAAGAGTTTTCGCCAGTTTTTCGAAGGCTTTCTACCATTAGAATGTACAAGTTTTCTAGAGTTTATCTAGCTTACCGGCTTAACCATAAAATCTACCTTTATCTTATTTATAAGTATTTATACATAATGAAGTTCTTGAATTTATTTTCTTATAACTGTGGAAAGCGTTCTTTGGTCTCGACTTTGGCCAGGCATTTTCATTCAGTCGAGAACCTTCCCCTAAAAACCATCACTCCCTGAACCAGAGGGTCAATGTTAGCCCCAGTAATGAGGGTACACACTTCCCTTGAGCATATTGATCTCTGTTCATCTGAATATTCACATCACACGCGACCTTGATCAAAGCAGTCGCTTTATGCCCGAGCACGAGGGAATGTCGTGATTTGGTGCCATTGAGGGCCACGCCCGTGGCAACCAGAAATACATTATCGGCTTTTGCACTTGATTCCCGCTCTCCATCGAGGCGTAAGGAGGAGGCAAGACGTGCACACGACTTGAGAAGCACTCGAGTGGAGGAGGACTGGGACATCGAAACGATTGCGAAGTCCCAGGTCTTTAGTCTTCAGCCGTTGGCGTCTTGTTCATTGTGTTTGCAACACCAGAGGTTGCATAGGAACACCATGAACCGTCAGGTCGCTGATTTGGCCAAAAGTTGCCCCAGAGGGAGGGAATCATGCTGATGGCACTATGAGGTACGTGTTAGGAACCTGGACCCAAGTGCGTATGCTAGGGGCCCATTTATTTTTTATTATTTTATTTATTATATCTTTATTGTTTTTATTATTATTATTATTATTATTATTATTATTATTATTATTATTATTATTATTATTATTATTATTATTATTATTATTATCATTACTATTATTATTATTATTATTATTATTATTATTACTATTATTATTATTATTATTATTATTATTATTATTATTATTATTATTATTATTATTATTATTATTATTATTATTATAGTTATTATTATTATTGCTATTATTGTTATTATTATTATTATTATTATTACTATGATTATTATTATTATTGTTATTATTATTATTGTTGTTGTTGTTGTTTGTTGTTTGGTTATTATTATTATTATTATTATTATCATTATTATTATCATTATTATTATTATTATTATTATTATTATTATTATTATTATTATTATTATTATTATTATTATTATTATTATTATTATTATCATTATTATCATTATAATTTATTATTAATCATTATTATTGTTGTTGGTATTATCATTATTATTAATATCATTGTTATTATTATTATTATTATTATTGTTGTTATCATCATCATCATCATCATCATCATCATCATCATCATCATCATCATCATCATCATTAATATCATTATCATTATTATTATTATTATTATTATTATTATTATCATTATCATTATTAATTGTTATTATTATCATTATTATTCATTTACTTATCTATTTATTCATCTATGTATCTATCTTTTTATTTATTATTTTTATTATTATTATTTCTTATTTTACATTTGAGATTTCCACCTCTGGCGCTAGCACCTTTGGCCTGAATGGTGTCCAAGTGAAATTCACAAGAGGCCTCGTGACCCTCGACCTGTGGATGAGATGGTGGTCCAATCGGAGAAAGTGACCAAAATGACCCCAAAAGAAGTGATTCTTCCTCTCCCTTTCCTACTCAGAATAATTATGAATAATGCTAATAAGATTCATACAACTGTAAGGATCTTCATTTGGCATTTCTTTTTTGTGAAAGTATTGCTCTGTTGATTCCCTCTACCCTGCCATTTCCCTTTCCCTTTCCTATTCAATGTGGATGAGATTGTGGGGCAATCAGAGAATGTAGCCAAAATGATTCGAAAATCTGAGTAAATTCGTCAGTTCTGCCGATTTGACTCAGTCTTGCCCCAGAGCGAGAACGTCTTCCACACAGGAGAGTGAGGTACATGTGAGGATACTGGACTTAAGGGGGTGTGAGCGAATCCCAACTAATGTTGAATCTGTGGGTGGATTTTTGCCTTCCCGTTTCGAACGCCTGCACCTTTGGCTTGAGAAGTCTAAGTATGACTTATGCAAGAGGCCTCCTGTCCCTCGACCTGTGGCAGAGATAGTAGCCCAATCAGAGACAGTGGCTGTAATGACCTGAAAATCTGACAAGGGGTTTACCCATGCATTTTGAGTGAATTCGTCAGGTCTGTCGATTTGGCCCAGTCTTGCCTCAGAAGTAGAGAGTCGTCCACACAGGGGAGTGAGGTACATGTGAGGAACCTGGACGCAAGGGAGTGTTCGGAGCCCAACTAAAGTTGAATCTAAGGGTGGATTTTTGCTTTCCCGTTTTGAAGGCCGGTACCTTTGGTCTGAGTTGTCTTAGTATGATATCCGCAAGAGGCCTCCTGTCCCTCGACCTGTGTGAGAGATAGTGGCCTAATTGGAGAGAGTAGACGAAATGATCCGAAAATCTGACAAGGCACTTGTCACTTTGGGTGAATTCGTCAGGTCTGCTGATTTGACCCAATCTTGCCCCAGAGGAAAAGAGTCGTCCACAGAGCAGTGTGAGGTACATATAAGGAACCTGGTCCCATGGGCGTGTGCTCGGAGCCCCGCTACAGTTGAAGCTCTGGGTGGATTTATGCCTTACCGCCTCGAACGCCGGTACCTTTGTCCTGAGTGCTCTCAGTATGAGACTTTGGTTTCTGCCTGCAACTTGACGAAGGAAGTTTTGCTTAAGTTCTCAAGTACAGAAATATATAGGATTATTATTGTAATTAACACAGGTAACTCCTAAGCCCAAAACTTATCTATGTAAACCTAGAAGGTAATAAGCCAATCAGCTGTCGAGAGGACCGAACCAAAGTCAAGTCTATAATGG
>NC_134782.1:5435874-5438374 GCF_046742065.1 Oratosquilla oratoria
TTCACTTTCCTGTCTTTATTTCGATACACCAAAAAAATCTTCATTTTTTCCGTCATGAACTAGCATCCAGCCTGTCATAGGATTTTTTCAGTATACACAAGAACATATTATGAGTTATTTTTTGATTTGTCCTTTCGAAAATTTTGTAACATAACCCATGTCAAAGGATTTCCATTTTATGTACAAGAACATGTGTTTGAAAATGTACACACACACACCAGTGAGAATATTTAAGGAGTGGTTGATACATGTAATAACATGGTAGTTCCGGCTAGCTTTGAATACTATTCAAAACTAGCGATTTTCTATGAGTAAAAACATGGCAAGAAAAAATATCAAAATCGTCATCATGGAATATTTTTGTTAATAATCTATTTACAACATGAATATAATTATGTGCATGTGAAGAAACATACCTAGCATAAAAATCTTTTAGTTCTTACAAGTAACATGGCATATGTAGTTTACTTAAATTTTGCTACAGAGAGTTTGAGCATGATTTCAAACGGCTGATTTTATGTTCATTCATCTATGGTTTTCAGCCGTCACACTACCAGAATAAAATAGATGTAAAGAATTCTTGAACAAATTCCAGGTATTCTGGGAAGATACTATCTTCCTTATGAGCATCACCGTTGCCTTTGGATGAAGGATTAGATCTTGTCTGACAGAATCTGAACCGGTACAACAGAGGATTCGTATAAGATGTCTGATATGAATCAACATGATCAGTAGAGTCTTCACCCATTACAGGCACAATAAAATATACAAAAGACTTTTTTTTTCCATCTGCGTTCACTAGAATAGAATTTGAATGTAAATAAACTGATGAATAAAGGAAATCCATCAAACAGCAACTGGGGCCCTAGCGCGCTACGTATATCACACATCACTCTACAAACATGAAACAACATCGGATAATTGTAATTTGACAATGAGATTAATAACTATGCTAGATAGTAGTCATCCTTGTTCCTCCAGCTTAACGAACCGCCAGGTTGATGCAAAAATAGCGTCTCTCTCACAGTAGGGGGAGCTGAACCTCCTCTCCCAAGTCTACTTATGTACTCAAATGAGCTTCTTTAGCCTCTCGCCACCCACCCAGATCATCTCGACCAATCAGGAACCGCGATTTGAAACGTCACACTGGATTCTTCCGCTCTTTGATGGGATATCGTCTCGTCTGCAGCTTTAGTCGTGGGGTCTGACTCCGATCTGACGCTGGGCGGGTCTGGGGCGGAGTCTGCTGGTGGGACGAGGAAACTGACGAGGGAGGTGAGGAGGGAGGTGCTGGCCACGAGGAGGAAATGTGTCGTGACCATCAGACTCCATGCACCGGAGGATTTTCGTCGCTGGATTGCTGCCGTGTTGTCGCCTGGAATGAACCAAGGGAAGGGAATGAGTAGTCGTACAATACGAGTGATGTTATGCAACAGAGAGGTAGACTTGATTGCATAAATGACTTTTCTTTTGATGATCATTATGTAGCTGTTCTTACTTACTCCGTTACAACTGCTGCTAATTCAATGGTTGTTCACCATTGAATTCCAGCCATGTTGTTGTTTTAAAAGAAGTTTAGCAGCCACATACAAATGATATCATTCTTATCGACGATGATATTATTGCTACTATTTGCGTTGGTAAGTATATAAAAAGAATAATATAATCAGACGTGATGATTTCGGTTATGAAACTATACATTCTCCAAAATAGAAAGAACTCGAAATATTGACTAGACAGATGTCCACCAAAGGCTACCTGCCTACACTCGCGAGACTATGACACCGGGAACATAATAGTCACAGAGGAAATACAATGGAGATCAAATGGCAGCAATATTCACGCCCGAAGGACGCGTTCGCCAAAGACATGTAAATGAGCACTGGGCAAAGGACAGTCATCCCTCTGTTGGTGAGGTCTGTATGATATTACAATATACTCGAGTTCTTTCAACCGTGACCTGACTTCGCTCTGACCTGTTATCAAGGGTTAAATAGACACTGAATTCTAATAAATATGCATACATACATAAATACACACATACGTATATACATACATCTATACTTAAGTACATACGTACGTGAATACACATATACATACATGCACACATACATACATACATACATACACACATGCATACATATATACATAAATACACATGTATTACATATGCTCATATCTACACATATACAAACACGACTCCATACATAAATACCCACACGCACGTATACTTATACATACATACACACACATGCATGCATAGGTAAATACACATAAATTACATATATTACATCGCATACAGGCACACACACACATACATAAGTATACATATATAATAAGATAATGATAAATGTTTATTAAAATTTCAACACATAGTCATCAGCCACTGGAAAGCGTAGTTTCAGAGAGAAATGGTTGAGGGACCAAACCCATGTGATTCAGATGAACACGCATTCGTCCGAGAAGAGTGGACCTGGCACAGAGAAAGTGGAGGGCTCTC
>NC_134782.1:5443374-5455874 GCF_046742065.1 Oratosquilla oratoria
ATATACATATAATTATATATATATGTATATATGTATATATATATATATATAACAAATATATACATATATATATATACTTATACATATACGTTTGTGTGTGTGTATGTACATATATATATATTATATACCCATATAATTATATATATATACATATATATTTATATGTATATACATACAGTATATATGCTTATAATATATATACAGTATATATATATATATATATATATATATATGTATATACATAGATATGTGTATATATATGTGTATATGTATATATATGTATATATCACAGGTGAGAAATGTAGTAACACATTTGTAAATCACAACTAACACCACAGTCGGACGAAAGAAAAAGTTGCGTAAGCGGAACTATATATTTCGATTGCTACCTGTAATCCTCTTCAGTAGTACTGAAGAGGATTGCAGGTAGCAATCGAAATATATAGTTCTGCTTACGCAACTTTTTCTTTCGTCCGACTGTGGTGTTAGTTGTGATATGTATATATATGTATATACATATGTATATATACGTATGTATAATATATATATATATATATATATATATGAATCACAATGGCAAAAGCCGACAAGATTGTGAGAATAAACATCTTGTGAGATCGAAACCTTTATTGGTACTACGTTTCGCTTGTTACAGCTTTTTCAAGTACAGACATGACACACTCTGAGCACATATACGCCAACAGGGAAGGAACTGGGAGAGGTTATCAGGAAGGGATGGATGGTAGGTGGAGGGGGAGGGGGGAGGAGGGGGACGAGTGGGACTTGGAGACAAAGGAGGACATTTCGGACAGTTTGTTGAAGTGGACTAAGGGGGATATTTCATACATTTATTTAATGCGGGTAACAGATGGATGATAGGAGGGGCGATGTTAAACATGCCTCTGTTCTGCTCAATGGTTTTGAAGCTTTGAATGGCGGCCGCTTCGAGGCATTTTCTCCTCACCCTGTCTGGTTCACTAAACAGAAGTTCTGCGTTATCCCAATCCATCAGGTGGTCGTTGGTGTTCCGGTGGATAACACAGGCGTTGGTGGTGATGTTGTTCCGGGAATCGTAGCGATGCTCCCGGATCTCGCTACGATTCAGGTCACGGGAGGTCTCGCCGATGTATACTTTATCACATCCAGCACAGGGTATGCGGTAGACACCAGCGTTTTTTCCCCACATCTCGTCCTGGCTGTCACTCCTTCTTGAGAGCTCTTTGATAGTTCTGCTGGACTGGCCCACTACCTGAATGTTGCAACGCCCAAGTGTCCGGGTGAGGGTGGCGGTGACGCTGCTGGCTGGAAGGATAAGCCTCCTAGCTGGATCTTTTGTTGGTTCCCGCCCTTCCATTATTTTGAGTGCCTTTTTCTTACACTGGTGGATGATGCACTCTCCCAGTTCCTTCCCTGTTGGCTTATATGTGCTCAGAGTGTGTGTCATGTCTGTACTTGAAAAAGCTGTAACAAGCGAAACGTAGTACTAATAAAGGTTTCGATCTCACAAGGTGTTTATTCTCTCACACACACACACACACACACACACACACACACACACACACACACACACACACACACACACACACACACACACACACACACACACACACACACACACACACACACATATATATATATATATATATATACAATATCCGATAATTTTTATAACAGTCGCATGCAGGATTCGAACCCACTGCTATCGGTCTCTCGTAAGATTACCTTCACAGAGCCTTACGAGAGGCCGATAGCAGTGGGTTCGAATCCTGCATGCGACTGTCATAAAAAGTATCGGATTGATGCCGCTTTTACTAGCGAATTTCTCTCATATATATATATATATATATATATATATATATATAAATATATATATATTATATATAATATATATATGTATATATATGTGTGTATATATATATATATACATATATATATGTATATATTTATATATTTGTGTAGATATATGTATATACTGTATATGTATATATATGTATATATATGTATATATATATATTTGTATGTATATATATATATATATATATGTATATATATGTATATATATATATGTATATATGAGTGGTAGGGTGGTGAGTTTAAACGCCAAGAATCCGTTGAAGTTTTATTTCTGACGTTTCGTCCAACTAGGACTTCTTCAGAGTGTACACAAATAGAACAATGACAACTTATATACCCGCACAGCTCACCCCGTTCCCCCTCGGTCAATGCTGCTGCCATCTCTCTTTCGTCTTGCCTCATGGATGATTAGTCCGCTTGCTATCCTCGCCAGCTTGACGAAACCGTCCCGATGGTTGCTGCATGGGAGTGAGGTAATGTATGCTGCCTCAATTGTCCTCCTTTCCTTTCTATCGAGTCCAGTATGGAGCACCTCTGTTTTTTCCCAATCCGGCAAGTGGCCAAATTTGTCGATGTGTACCACTAAAGAGTTAGACGTCCGGTGGGCTTTGATGTCATTTTTGTGCTCAGTTGTCCGCTTGTGAATTCCTCTGCTAGTTTCGCCATAGTAACTAGCGGGGCAGGTTTTACAAGGAATTCTATAAATTAAACTGTTGTCTTCGTTTTCTATTTTGTTTCTAATTTTATTTCTCACAACGTCGCCAATTTCTACCCCCGTGCTGAATGCCAGTTTCAGGCCTGCCTTGGTGAGACTTTGTTCCATGACGTTTGAGCACTTGGAGTTGGGAACGGACAGATACCCACGGTTCTCATCATTAGCCTCTTTTCCTTTGACACCCCTATTTCTTATTTGTAACGCCTTTTCCTTATTTCTATATAAAAAGCCTGCTGGGTAATATAATTTTTTGAAAATATTAAAAATGCAATTAATTTCCTCCTGGAGAAATTCCTCACTACATATCCTAAATGCTCTCAGGAAAAAGCCTATAACGATTCCACTTTTTATTTTGTTGTGGTGTGCGGAGAAGAAATGCACGATGTCGTTTTTGTTTGTGCATTTTCTGTGGACTGAAAATGCTGTCTTGTTACCACGTCTCCATACTACTGTGTCTAGAAAGGCCAGATGGTTATCTTTCTCACGTTCCATTGTGAATTGGATGTCACGTACTATCTTGTTTAACTCTTGTAACTTAACATCCAAATCAGTATCTGCGGGTGCGACGACGAGTACATCATCCACATACCGCATCCAGGTGGAGTCTTGGCCCATTATTCCTATGAAATTGTCTTTCTCTAGTACCTCCATGTACAGAGAGGCTAACACGGCACTGAGAGGACTTCCCATAGCAAGCCCACGACACTGAATATATTCTTCGTCTAACTCTTTAGTGGTACACATCGACAAATTTGGCCACTTGCCGGATTGGGAAAAAACAGAGGTGCTCCATACTGGACTCGATAGAAAGGAAAGGAGGACAATTGAGGCAGCATACATTACCTCACTCCCATGCAGCAACCATCGGGACGGTTTCGTCAAGCTGGCGAGGATAGCAAGCGGACTAATCATCCATGAGGCAAGACGAAAGAGAGATGGCAGCAGCATTGACCGAGGGGGAACGGGGTGAGCTGTGCGGGTATATAAGTTGTCATTGTTCTATTTGTGTACACTCTGAAGAAGTCCTAGTTGGACGAAACGTCAGAAATAAAACTTCAACGGATTCTTGGCGTTTAAACTCACCACCCTACCACTCATTCTGTCTTCACACCTCAACATGTCGAGTGGTGGTGAGCAGCCGGAATCTGTTTGGATGGAGTTTCGTACACGTAGGAGAATTGACAGCTGTACACTTCGCTGCAGATTCTTGAAAAACTGCATAGAGGAGCAAGTTCTACCGAAAGAGTCACCCAAACAACTCAGGAAGAAAGGAATCCCATTTAGTGAGTGCGCAAGGTTGAACTTATCAGAAGCTTGTGAGGAATTACGCAACACAATAGATGAACTCAGAAACACCTTGAACAATGTAAGTTTACCACCTTTTCTACTACGCAAATTAGAACGTGAACATTCAGTGCAAAGTGATAGATTAGAAGAAAAGCTGACTAGCCTCTGTAATTCGAGTGAATGGAATAGAACAGGGAGAGAAGATCTCATAATGAATTTGTCTGACCATGTCTTAACAGACACAGAGAAACAAGCCCTTTCTCTAGGTTTCAAGTTTGATATCGGTGTTAGCAAAAATAGTTTTACGGATTATGTGACTAAAAACTACAGATGGGAGGACAGTGACATAGAAAAAGGCTTCAAACAAGGCATTATTACATGTTTTCCATGCGCTAGCGACATCAAACAATTACGCCCTACCGAGAAGATATAGAGTTGCCTTAGAAGACTTAGGAAATAATGAAAATCTGGTTATCACGAGTGCTGATAAGGGGGGAGGAATCGTCATCTTGAATAAAGTCGACTACCACGATAAAATGTTAGAGCTCCTAAGCGACACTACAACATATGTTAAGAAACCCATAGGTTACGCGACAAGGGAAGGGGAAAAATTCAAGAAAGAAGCTAGGAGTATACTCATGAAATCAAACAGAGGCAAGAAATTAGTGGGGTTACTGGAAGAAACTCCTAGACCACCCAGTATGCGTGGACTACCAAAAACGCACAAACCCAACATTCCCATGAGGCCTATCATATCCGGGATCCGCAGTGCCCCACACAAATTGGCCCGATACTTGGCCAAACCCTTGTCTGCCAGATTAGGATCATTGAGCAAAGCCCACCTTAAAAACTCAAGTGACCTGATCGACAGGTTGAAGGACGTAGATCTATCAGATAAGACCATGGTTTCGTATGATATAACCAGCCTTTTTACGAATGTTTCTATTGACGGGGCATTAAAAGCTGCTGAGGAGGTAGTCAAGGACGTAAAAGACGAGGATTTGCCTGTAGGTAAGAAGGATTATTTAAAACTAATTTCCCTTTGTATAAAATTTGGTCCTCTAATCTTCAACAACGAAGAATATATTCAGTGTCGTGGGCTTGCTATGGGAAGTCCTCTCAGTGCCGTGTTAGCCTCTCTGTACATGGAGGTACTAGAGAAAGACAATTTCATAGGAATAATGGGCCAAGACTCCACCTGGATGCGGTATGTGGATGATGTACTCGTCGTCGCACCCGCAGATACTGATTTGGATGTTAAGTTACAAGAGTTAAACAAGATAGTACGTGACATCCAATTCACAATGGAACGTGAGAAAGATAACCATCTGGCCTTTCTAGACACAGTAGTATGGAGACGTGGTAACAAGACAGCATTTTCAGTCCACAGAAAATGCACAAACAAAAACGACATCGTGCATTTCTTCTCCGCACACCACAACAAAATAAAAAGTGGAATCGTTATAGGCTTTTTCCTGAGAGCATTTAGGATATGTAGTGAGGAATTTCTCCAGGAGGAAATTAATTGCATTTTTAATATTTTCAAAAAATTATATTACCCAGCAGGCTTTTTATATAGAAATAAGGAAAAGGCGTTACAAATAAGAAATAGGGGTGTCAAAGGAAAAGAGGCTAATGATGAGAACCGTGGGTATCTGTCCGTTCCCAACTCCAAGTGCTCAAACGTCATGGAACAAAGTCTCACCAAGGCAGGCCTGAAACTGGCATTCAGCACGGGGGTAAAAATTGGCGACGTTGTGAGAAATAAAATTAGAAACAAAATAGAAAACGAAGACAACAGTTTAATTTATAGAATTCCTTGTAAAACCTGCCCCGCTAGTTACTATGGCGAAACTAGCAGAGGAATTCACAAGCGGACAACTGAGCACAAAAATTACATCAAAGCCCACCGGACGTCTAACTCTTTAGTGGTACACATCGACAAATTTGGCCACTTGCCGGATTGGGAAAAAACAGAGGTGCTCCATACTGGACTCGATAGAAAGGAAAGGAGGACAATTGAGGCAGCATACATTACCTCACTCCCATGCAGCAACCATCGGGACGGTTTCGTCAAGCTGGCGAGGATAGCAAGCGGACTAATCATCCATGAGGCAAGACGAAAGAGAGATGGCAGCAGCATTGACCGAGGGGGAACGGGGTGAGCTGTGCGGGTATATAAGTTGTCATTGTTCTATTTGTGTACACTCTGAAGAAGTCCTAGTTGGACGAAACGTCAGAAATAAAACTTCAACGGATTCTTGGCGTTTAAACTCACCACCCTACCACTCATTCTGTCTTCACACCTCAATATGTATATATATATGTATGTATATATATATGTATGTATATATATGTATATATATATGTATATATATATATATATTTATATATATATATATATATTTAGAACGTAGTTGGGTAGTCACTGCGTTACTTGTCATGTGATAGCTGAGTTCGAGTCCTCGGCGGTACCGCATTTCAATTTCTGCTTGTGGCTTCCATTGGGTCTCCCGATATTGATGGCTTAGGATTAAAGTGCATTGTTGTTGTTAAAATGTATTTCTAATCACTAGGACCCATTCAGTGTTGTACATATATATATATATATATATATATATATGTTTGTGTGGGTGTGGATATATATATATGTATATATATATGTATACATATATATATGTATATATATATGTATATATATACGTATATATGTATATATATATATATATAATATATTGTATACATATATATATACGTATATATATTGCAAAAATAATCACAATAACGCTTGAATAAATGATATTGCAGAAACTAAAGGGAAAATAAAGTCGGAATACTAAACGTTTGTCGTCTATTACGATATCCTCAGAGTACTCTGAGGATGTCGTAATAGACGAAAACGTTATAGGTGACTTTAATGCTAAAGTGAGGAAGAAGATGGGCGATGAGACGTACATTGGTAAGTTTGGAGTAGGTGACAGAAGCGAGATGTTAGTAAATTTTGCAAAGAACTACAACATGAGGGAAATGAACACTTTCTTCCAAAAGCGTGTAGGTCGTAAATGGACGTGGAGAAGTCCAAATGGAACAACAAAGAACGAAATAGACGTCATATTAGGAAATGAGAGCAAAAGCGTTAACAATGTTACAGTGATAAATTAAGTCAACATAGGTAGTGACCATAGAATGGTAGGTTGCACAGCTAAATTCAATTTCAGAACCGAGAGAAATAAGCTAATTTTAAGAAAGAAAATAAGCCTTGCAAAGGTTAAGGATGATAATAAGAAATTTCAGTTAGAAATCAAAAATAGATTCGAAGCTCTAAGAACTAATGAGGACACCGTGGAAGATATTAATTTGAATTTAGTGAATATCATTAGGGAATCGACAGAGAAAGTAGGAAGTACAAAAAACATTAGAGAAAACAGATACTACCAAGCTACAAATGACTTTATTAAAAGAAGAAGGACCATGCAGATTAAAAGTAGGAGAGACGAAATAGAAAGAGTAGAACTAAACAAGCTTATCAACAAAAGGCAGAGATTAGAGAAAAGAAAGAGAAACAAGGATGAAATAGAGGAAAGTATTCGGAAAGGTAAAAGTATTAAAGTGACCGAGCGCAAACGTGCTTTAGGAAGACAGCAAATGATATGTTTGAAAGATAGAAATGGAGAAGTAATTAAATGCAGAGACAAAATGGTAAAAAGAGTAGAAGAATTCTAGCAAGAGCTTTACTCGTCGAAGACCGTAGCTGAATCAGTAAATTCATGTGTAGACGTTAGTAGTGTACCAGAGATTACAAAGGAAGAAGCAGAATTTGCTCTAAAAACTATGAAACGAGGAAAAGCACCTAGGAAAGATGGTATATCAATAGATCTGTTTAAAGACGCATTCCTGATGCGTGGTGCAATGCTATAGTGATTTTGCTTCATAAAAAAAGGAGACCAAAAGGACCTAAGTAACTATCGACCTATTAACTTGCTATCACATGTATATAAAGTATTCTCCAAGATCCTTACAAATAGACTAAGTCAAGTTTTAGATGGAAATCAACCGAGAGAACAGACAGGCTTTAGGAGCGGATATTCAACTCTAGACCATTTGCAGGCGATAAATCAACTAATCGAGAAAAAGGCTGAATACAAAATACCTCTGTGTTTAGCTTTTATAGATTACGAGAAGGCCTTTGACTCGGTAGAACAAATAGCAATACTAAACTCGCTACGCAAGCAGGGTACAAACGAACAGATCGTAAAAGTTTTAGAAAATATTTATGCGAAAGTTACCGCTATAATTCGACTACATAAAGATACAGAAAAGATCAAGATCGAGAAAGGAGTACGGCAAGGCGATACAATTTCACCGAAACTATTTACAGGTTGCTTGGAAGATATTTTCAGAAGATTGAGTTGGGAAAAGTGAGGTTTAAAGATTAATGGCGAATATTTGAACCACCTAAGATTTGCGGATGATATTATTCTTCTTTCAGAAAGAGCAGAGGACTTGCAAGATATGCTGAGTGATCTAAACAAGGAAAGTGTCAAAGTAGGTTTAAAAATTAATAAAAGTTAAACCAAAGTAATGTTCAATACGAAAGTTCAAAGTAAAGAGATTGTAATTGATGATGAGAGTCTTGAGGAAGTTGAAGAGTATGATTATTTAGGCCAGATGGTGAAAGTGACGAAAGATCATGATAATGAAAAAAAATACGCATTACAATTGGTTGGAAAGTGTTTGGTAAGTATAGTAAGATCCTGAGAGGCTATCTACCTTTATGTTTGAAACGCAAAGTTTACAACCAATGCATTCTATCAGCAATAATCTACGGATGTAAGACTTGGAAACTAACGAAGGCAATGGAAACAAAACTAAGGACAGCACAGAGGAGAAAGGAGAGATCGATGATGGGAATAACGCTGAGAGACCGAAAAAGAGCAAGTCGGGTGAGAGAGCAGACTAGAGTGAAAGATATTGTGGAAGCAGTAAAAGAGAGGAAGTGGAATTGGGCAGGTAAGTTAGTGCGAACGACTGATGAGCGATGGAACAAGTATGTTACTGAGTGGACGCCGCGAGATGGGAAACGTGGAAGAGGGAGACCAGACAAGGTGGAGAGACGAGATTAAGAAGTTTCCAGGAGTGACGTGGCAGAGGATGGCACGGTCGTGTGAATCATGGAATGCTATGAAGGAAGCCTTTGTTCAGCAGTGGACTCAGGATGGCTGATTTGATTGATTGATATATATATATATATATATATATATATATATATATATATATATATATATATATATATATATATATATACACATGGGTGGGGTGGTGCGAGAGGTAAATGCCAGGTAAAGGGCCGGGGATTGGAGATGGTTAAAGAAAATGAAAAAAAAAAAAAAAAAATGGCAGGGAAGACAGTTGTTGTTTGTTGACAATACTGCTCTTGTAGCAGGATCAAAGCAGGGATCGAGGAAGTTAGTGAAAAATTTGTGAAAAAAGGAAGTTGAAGATAAATGTGGGTAAATGTAAGGTGATGAGATGTACAAGGGAAGAGGATGACAGCAAATTGGAAGTGAGAATTAAGGGAGAAGTACTGGAGGAAGTGGATAGCTTTAAGTACTTGTGGACGAATGTGTCGGGAAGGGAGGAGTGGAGGTAGAATGTAGACTGAGGTAAGCAAGTAAATGCCTTGATGGATTAAAAAGTGTAATGAGAAATAGAAATTTGGGAATGGATGCTAAGATGAGATTGTATGAAGGAGTGATTGTGCCGACAGCATTGTATGGGTCAGAAACATGGAACATAAGAGAGGAAGAGTTTAAATGTGTTTGAGATGAAATGCTTGAGAAGTATGGTAGGGGTTACTAGGCTAGATAGAGTGAGAAACGAGGAGATGAAGAGGATAGCGTGGTGGAAAGAGATTTGGGAGATAGAGTTGATGAAAGAGTGTTGGGATTGTTTGAACACATGGAAAGAATGAATGAAAAAAGATTAGTAAAAGAGGTTTGGAAGGCAGAGATGGAGGGAGTGAACATGAGGGGGCGACCAATGAGGTAATGGATGGATGGGGTGAGAGGGGCATTACAAAAGAGAGGAATGTCTGTTGAGGAAGGCCGGGAGAGGACAGATGATAGAGGTGAATGGAGAAGGGTTGTGTATGAATGGTGCTTTAATGCATGGAAAGGAGTGGGTGGGGGATGGGGGGTGAGGGAGTATGTGTGAATGATATCTGGACACAGCCCGAAGGGATTTCTCCCCGTCTTCCCTTTTCTCCATGGGGGGACGATGGGTGAGTGTCGCCAATTAAATGAAGCTGCCTTGCTGTGGATGTGCTGTGTCTTGCTACATTGCTTCTGACCCAGGGCAGTGGGCGAGATACAGGAATGACCCGTCATCCAAGAGGACCCAAGAAAAGAGGGAGGGAAGAATGGTCTTTGGGAGTGGAGTATGTGGGGATGGAATTGAGGGAGTGGATTTATTCCTTTGACTTTGCTACCTCCCTTGAAAGGGGCAAAAAGCCCTTGGCGTGTATATATATATATATATATATATATATATATATATATAAATATACATTTTGATATTATATATTTATTTATATATATATACATGTACATACTGAAGGCTTTTTCCATCTTACTCGGTGGGATAGCAAAAAAAAAAAAAAAAAAAATAATAATAATGATAATAATAATAAAAAGGCATAGAAACACCTCCCACCCATTCCATCCCCTCCACCCTCTTCCCTCCCTCTTATCTTGGCACCTCCCGGATAACAGGTCATCCCTGCATCCTGTCCACTGCCCTGGGTCAGAAGCAGTGTCGCAAGGCACAGCACATCCACAGCAAGGCCGCTTAATTAATTCGGCGACCCCCCCTCTCCGTCCCCTCATGCAGAAAAGGAGAAGACGGGAGGAAATCCCTTGGGGCTGCGTCAAATTATTTGTCACACATACTTCCTCACTTCCCCATCCCCCACCCACTCCTCCTCATGCATCTCAACATCATCTATACACAACCCTTCTCCACTCACCCCCATCTTCCGTCCTCTCCCGTCCTTCCTCAACAGACATTCCTCTCTTTCGTACTGCCCCTTTTACACCATCCATCCATCTCATCCTGGGACGTCCTCTCATATTCACTCCTTCCACCTCTGCCTTTTACACCTCTTTTACTAATCTTTCTTCACTCATTCTTTCCATGTGTCCAAACCATCCTAATAATCTTTCATCAACCCTATCTCCTAACTCCCTTTCCACCCCTGTTCTCCTCCTCACCTCCTCATTTCTCACTCTATCTAGCCTAGTAACCCCTATCATACTTCTCAGACATTTCATTTCAAACACATTCAAACTCCTTCTCTCTTAAGTTCCATGTTTCTGCCCCGTACAGTGCTGTCGTCACAATCACTCCTTCATATAACCTCCTCTTAGCATCCATTCCCAGATGTCTATTTTTCATTACAATTTTTAATCCATCAAGTCATTTACTAGCTTCTCTAATTCTACATTCTACCTCCACCCCCACTCCTCTCTTTCCTGCCACATTCGCACCCAAGTATTTAAAACTATTCACTTCCTCCAATCTCTCTCCTTTAATGCTCACGTCCAGCCTGCTGTCACTCTCTCGCCTTGTATATCTCATTACCTTACTTTTGCCCACATTTATCTTCAGCTTCCTTCTTTCACACACCTTCTCAAACTCTGTCACTGACTTTCTCAATCCCTCCTCTGATCCTGCTACAAGCGCAATGTTGTCAGCTAACAACAACCGGCTTATTTCTCACATTCTCCATTTTCTTTCACCATTTACAACCCCTGACCCATTACCCTTGCATTCACCTCTCGCACTACCCCATCCATGTATAAATTGAACAGCCAGGGCGACATAACATATCCCTAACGAAGTCCCACCTTTACCTCAAACCATTCACTCTCTCCATTTCTAATCCTAACACAAGCTCTACTACTCTCATAAAAGTTCTTGACTGCTCTTAACAGATTTCCTCCTATCCCATATATCTGCAATACCCCCCACAGTGCCTTCCTGTCTATCCTGTCGTAAGCCTTTTCGAAATCCATAAAAGCCCAAAAAACATCCTTCCCTTTTCCTATAGCTCTCTCACATATCTGTCTTACCACAAAAATCTGATTTACACAACCCATACCTGTCCTAAAATCACACTGTTCCTCACCAATTACTCCCTCTGTTACTCTCCTAATCCTCTCAATCAAGATCCTCCCATAAGCCTTCCCAACTACACTTAACAAGCTAATCCCTCTGAAACTACTACACTCGCACTTGTCCCCTTCTCCCTTGTAAAGCGGAACTATACAGGCACTCCTCCAGTCCTCCGGCACTCTACCTTCTCTTAAACAAACATTAGATAAGCTCACCAGTCAGTCCACCATAACTGTACATCCTTTCTTCAGACATTCTGCATAGCATCCATCTAACCCGGGTGCCTTACCTGCTCTCATCATCTTAACAGCTGCTCTCATATCATCTTTCCCTATTTCTCCTCCATTTTCCTCACTCATCACTCTCATTTTCTTAGCGCTTCCCACTGCAATTACTTTTCCCTCTCTATCCTCCTTCACATTAAGCAACTCCCTAAAATACTCTGCCCACCTTCCTCTCACTGCCTTCTTTT
>NC_134782.1:5460874-5463374 GCF_046742065.1 Oratosquilla oratoria
AGCACAAACATATACACAAATCAAAATAAACATATAAAAATCATGGTAAACAAATGAACAAATAAGATATATATGAATAAAATATTCAAAATAAATTAATAGAAAACAGATGAATGAATAAACATACAAATGAATAAAACAGTGCTTTTCATTTTTACAACTAGAAGAATCAGAGCTGTTTGCAGAAAAAAAAAAAAAAAATTCTAATGAGCTCACTACATGAAAGTCGACTTTGATGGAATTTGGGGCAGCAGTCCTGCATGAAAATATGCAAGAGGATGCACATATGATTTTTTGAACAAAGGAGAAAGAGGGCGAAGAAAAATCTTGAGCGAAATGATTTGGAAAGTAAAGTTCCTGCATTACTTCATCTTATTCATTTTCATTTTGTTTCATATTTTTTCCGTTTTGTTTTGTTCTTCCCTAATCTATCCTCCTTTGTTTAGTTTATTTCTGTCTAGCTATTATTTATGCATTTTATCTTTATTTATTTTTTTTTTATTTTTTGTGGCTTGGTTTTTTTCTTTTGTGGGGGGTGTGGGAGTGTGTTGGGTGGGGGGATGGGGGGGCTATAACAATGGTTTCCAAATTATCTAATATGATGCCTCATTTGGCTTCCACGAGATTTGCAAGCTCCTCCCCATATTTTTTTGCATTCATATTAATATATATATATATATATATATATATATATATATATATATATATGTATATATGTATATATATATGTATATATGTATATATATATATATATATATATATATATATATAAATATTCTATTTAGATCTTTTCTATCTATATCTTAATAGAAAGTGAGCTGGGTTACTGGTAGAATTATACTTTACAAGTATGCAACGGCCGATATTTGTTCTTGGAATGATTTAATCATTCTTATTAAACGATGATTTTTTATCATATGACTTCACTCCCCCCTCCCATTGTATATTCCTCCTCACGCTCCCCTGGGGGAAGGGGGGTTGCAGCCTAGTTTGGGAACAACTGGCTGGAGGGAGAATAATAGAGAAGCAGGGATTGGAGGAGAAGGGGAGGGGGAGGGAGAGGGGGAAAGGGATGGGGGAGGGGGGGAGGTGATGGAGGGAGGAGATTCTTGCTGGATCTCAGAGGAGAAATCTCACTGGGAGAAGAATAAGTGAGAGGAATGATCTTGTATAACGAAGGACCCATGGAGAAGAAGGGTACTCTGATGAAGAAGAAAAGAGAGAGAGAGGAGAGAAAGAGAGAGAGAGAGAGAGAGAGAGAGAGAGAGAGAGAGAGAGAGAGAGAGAGAGAGAGAGAGAGAGAGAGAGAGAGAGAGAGAGAGAGAGAGAGTGAGAGAAGAATAAAGAAACAGAGATATATGAATAAAAAAGGAATAGGCAGAGATGGCGAGAATGGAAATGAGGCCACGTCTTAAATGAATCATTTCATACCAGACTTCACAAAGTAAGAATAAATAGATAAATGAATAGATAAATCAAATAAATAGAATAAATATATAATATAAATAAAAAAAAAACAAAGATAATAAAAATAAAATGAAAAAGACGTAGAGTGAAATCTATACGAAATGATTACGAAATAACCATGAGGTTCGAGTGTGTGAAAGTGTAATTAGTAGACTTATTTTACAGAAAAATGATACCAGCGAGTAACAATTTTTAAAGACTTAGGAGAGACTAAGCCCCACTAAACTAAGCTTTAGGAATAGTTCTCCATCAGGCAAAATGTACGAGATGGAGGGGAGACTTATATATCACGTGATGGGAGATAAATTAGTAAGGGAATATTACATGAGAAAATGTAAATGCATGGGCACATGTACTGTGATGTCTTACCATATCATTTACTTATTGTGAAGGTGTTTTAACTGTTGCACCTCACATGGTTGATTTGTTTTATTGTCTTTTACATATTAGTAATTAAAAAAGGGAGTGATGTCAGAAACACGCAGAAAGCTTTTCCTGAAGGGAAAAAATGAAAACAAATGAAGGAAAGAAGAAATGACAGGAAAACGACAAGAACAATAGAAAAAAAAGAGCAGGAGGCCAACTCGAACTCGCGAGTCGAAGTAGTCGAAGAGCCTTGAAATTCTCTTTCAGAAAGAGACCAAATCACAGACGCGTGGAACAGTCATGTCGAGAGAAAACTTCAAGACTCCTGGATGTCGCAGGACACGAGGCTTCCAGTTTTAGCTCAGGAAGTCTTTAAGCGAAAAACCAAAGGGAAAGAACGCTTTCGAGTACATGAAGAGGTCGGAGGATGAACAGAAGGCGTCTGGGAGACACTGCTGGAAACACGTTACCTCGATCCTGAATGATGACGTAGAGTCTGAAGCTGTCCTGAATGGTAACGGTAATCTTCGTTACCAGTAACGATGAGCTTCGTTTCTGCGTTACCAGGGAGGAGTTGAGAGTAACTGAGTAAGCTGACTCCGGTACAAGACTACGTGTTGTTTTATGGCTCAAAAATTCCTTGAAAGAAAGAAGAGGAGGAAGAAGG
>NC_134782.1:5468374-5470874 GCF_046742065.1 Oratosquilla oratoria
TGATGTGTAGTTGTGAATTAATAATTTTATTAATTGTATTTTAAATATACCTTATTAAGGATTTGTTTTCCTTAGGAAGGAAATTTATGACTTGGCTGTATGTAGTCATATTAGCTAGATCGCGATTTCGGGTTCAAGACCCTTCTTCAGTAGCTATAGGGATAAGAATTAATCCGAAGATTCTAGTAAAGATCTAAGTTTTATACTAGAGTTTCTATACTTGCTAATCACTGGGGGAGGTCACCTGGTATTACGGGCAGGGACGAAATGTCACGTGCGCTAGGGAGCCTCCGGGTTTGTGTTGTGGCGGAATGTGGCATGCTTATGGTTATAGCGTTTTGTCTCGTAGTTGGACGAGTGGCGTTTTGTCTCGTATTGGCTTTTGTGGTGTTATGTCTCATGTTTGTATTTGTAACGGTTTGTCTCATGCTTGGAAGGGCTCTAAGGTCTTCTGCTTGTACATTTAGGTTTGGGCTCAACTCTTTAATATACAACGCTTCTAAAATTGGGAGGCGTCTATCGTCAGTACATAAATCCAAAATCTCGGTGTTTTTCTCTAGTGTTATGCCGTGGGCTTCTCTTAAGTAATTTTTAGGGGCTCCAGATGTCAGGTGGTATGAGAGGCGACGGGATAACCTCATTGTCGTCATGCCAATATAGGTGGATGGGAGGGCTTCACAGTTCCATCTTGTACATGTGAACCTATAGATGACATGTGATTTCTGAAGTTCCTTTCTCTCATGTTGGGGGCTGTTTCTAATAAGGAGGCGGATAGTTTTCTTAGATTTATAATAAAACACTAGGTTAATTATTTTTTCTGGATATACTGGTTTAAAGTTTAATTATATAATTAGTTTCATAATGCATTCATCTTCTTTATAAGCTGACGAAAAAGTGGAATTTATAATATATGTTGATTTTCTCTTTATTTTGTTTATCATTGTTGTTGTTATGCCAGCCGTTCATTATTTTCTTTGAAAATTTATCTCTTTTTCACTGAAGCCGTTATTGATCAGAACTTGAGTGGAACGTTCGATTTCATCATGCACTTGTGTCCATGTGCTGCAGTGAGTTAGTGCTCTTCCGATATAGGCACTGATGGTAGAGTCCTTATATCTTTGAGGGCACTCACTGGATCCATTAAGGCAGTGTCCAGGGTTAGTGGGTTTTGTGTACACTGTTGTATTAAAAGAATTTTCATTTTGTTTCACTAAGAGGTCGAGGAAGGGTAAAGCTCCGTCAATAACCCGAAATCGCGATCTAGCTAATATGACTACATACAGCCAAGTCATAAATTTCCTTCCTAAGGAAAACAAATCCTTAATAAGGTATATGGAAAATACCTTTAAGAAAATTATTAATGCACAACTAGCCATCACTTTTAATGAAACATGCATTAGAGAAAAACTCCTGCCCAAATACACTGACAATATATATATATATATATATATATATTATATATATATATGTATATATATATATATTATATACATTAATATATATATATACATATATATGTATACAGAAAAACTGATGGATGGATAGATAGACAAAATAGACAAGCGTATAGATAGGTAGCTAAATAGAAAGAGAGAGAGGGAGAAAGAGAAAGAGAGAGAGAGAGAGAGAGAGAGAGAGAGAGAGAACGAGGGAGAGAGAGAGAGAGAGAGAGAGAGAGAGAGAGAGAGAGAGAGAGAGAGAGAGAGAGAGAGAGAGAGAGAGAGAGAGAGAGAGAGAGAGAGAGAGGGAGAGAGAGAGCGCGAGATGTATAGAGCATATCTCACTTATCCGTCAGGCTTCCAGCCGCGTTCCCTGTCTGGAACCTGTACGATTCCCTGTTACGCCGGACGCCCCGTTGATTCCGGGCCATCAGTGCCTGTGGCTCACATGAGAGGAATTCAATCCGGACTTCAGGACTGAATCCGAGCTTCAGGCGCTTTCATCACCGGAGCAAATGCTGAATAAACCCAGAATGTGTTTACAGTCATTGCCATGCAATCGGTGTTTATTAACAAAATCCCCGTGTTTTTGTACTGCCCGTGGTGTAGGGGGTTTGATATGAAACCCCTATGGACCAGAGGCACTTAGTAGTCTTTCATGAGTGGAGAGTAGTCGTCATACACACACACACACACACACACACACACACACACACACACACACACACACACACACACACACACACACACACACACACACACACACACACACACACACATACACACACACACACACACACACACACACACACACACACACACACACACACAGACACACACACACACACACATATATATATATATATATATATATATATATATATATATATACAGATATATATATACATATATATATATATATATATATATATATATTGTGTGTGTGTGTGTGTGTGTGTGTGTGTGTGTGTGTGTGTATGTGTGTACTATCTGATGGCTATTTCAGTCTGCATCCTAGGGTGCTATGAATATGAATAAAAATTAATTATGCACTACGTCAC
>NC_134782.1:5484696-5497196 GCF_046742065.1 Oratosquilla oratoria
ATCCTGCATTGAGCCACTGAGGGGAAACACACATCATATGGCCCTGGTAGCGCTGACCTAAGGTCATGATGTAAACAAACACAAAGATGCGACAGCGGCCACAGCGATCTAACCGCCACTTTAATCTGATTGTGGGCAAGTGCACGCCATAAAGGCAACAGGAACGTGCTGGGAGATGCGTAAATGGACCTTACCGTTTGACTGGACGGGACGTAAATTGATTATGAGGACGGGGGGGGGGGGATGAGGTGGAAAGACAGGAGGGAGGAGGGAGGAGGGAGGAGGGAGGAGGGAGGAGGGAGGAGGGTGTAGAGAGAATAGAGAGGGGAGAAGAGAGGAGGGAGGGAGAGGAAGGAGGAGGGAAGAAGGAGTAAAGAGAATAAAGAGGGGAGAGGGGAGAGGGGAGGACGGAGAAAGGGAGAGGGAGTAAAGAGTATAGAGAGGGGAGAAGGGAGGTGGGAAGCGGGAGTAGGGAGGAGGAAGGAGTGAGGAGGAGGAGGGAGAGGGGAGGTATTAGGAAGGAGGATAGAGGTTGGAGAAGGTAGGAAGAAGGAGGGAGGAGGGAGATGGGATGATGGAGGAGGGAGGAGGGAGGTAGGAGGAGGTAGGAGGGAGGAGGGAGATGGGATGATGGAGGAAGAATGATGGATGAGAGAGGAGGGAGTTAGCAGGAGGGAGGAGGTAGAAAGAAGATGGGATGATGGAGGAGGGAGGAGGAGGATGGAGGAGGGAGGAGGAAGAGGGAAAAGAAATCAGGGTCATGCGGTATGGTATGAGTGGGGGATGGGGGTGAGGGGGGTTAGGGTGTAAGGGGAGGGGTGAGGGGGAGGGGGGAGGGGGGAGAGAGAAGGGGCGGTTGTCGGGGGTGACTTTAGGAAAAACACGAAGGTTCAACGAGGAGACCAAGGAGTTGAAGGAGAAGGAGGAAAGGAAGAAAAAAGGAGGAGGAAGAGGAGGAGGAGGAGGAGGAGCAGGAGGAGGAGGAGGAGGAGAAGGAGGACGAACAGAAGGAGGAAAAGGAAGAGAAGATGAAGAAGAAGACGAAAGAGGAGGAGGAGGAGGAGGAGGACAAACAGAAGGAGGAGAAGGAAGAGAAGATGAAGAAGAAGACGAAAGAGGAGGAGGAGGAGGAGAAAGAAGAAGAGGAGGAAGAGGAGGAGGAGGATAAGAACGAGAATAAATGAAGATAAATGACGATGACGATGACGAAAAAGATAACGAGGAATATAAGAAGGTGGGGGAGGAGGAGAAGGAGAAGAAGGAGGAGGAAGAGGAGTAATCAGAGGACTCCCATTTCCCCCTTACCCCCTTACCCCCGTACCCCTTGGACACCTTTTTCCAATTAAAAACTCAATTAAGATACTAATTAAGAAGAAAAGGTTACCTGACATTCGTAGGTGCCGTTGTCGCGGGCCGTCGTGTACTTGATCTGGAGCGTCCAGTCCTCAGAGTCCCTCGGGTGGAGGACCGTGAACCTCTGGTCGTTGGTGTACGTGAAGAGTCCCGTTGTCAGGATGTGCCAGTCCCTCCGTCGCACCCACGACACCTGAAGGAGGGAGAAAAGGGAGATACTTGTTAGTTCGAGGGAAGGGACTTGTGAGTTCGAGGGGAGGAACTTGTGAGTTCGAGGGGAAGAACTTGTGAGTTTGAGGGAAGGGACATGCGAGTTCGAGGGGAGGAACTTGTGAGTTCGAGGGGAGGAACTTGTGAGTTCGAGGGGAGGAACTTGTGAGTTCGAGGGAAGGGACTTGTGAGTTCGGGAAGGGACTTGTTAGTTCGAGGGAAGGAACCTGTGAGTTCGAGGGAAGGGACTTGTGAGTTAGAGGGGAGGAACTTGTGAATCCGAGGATAGGAACTTGTGAGTATGAGGAGGAGTATGTGTGAGTTCGAGGGGAGGCACTTGTGAGTTTGAGGGAAAGGACTTGTGAGTTCGAGGCAAGGGACTTGTGAGCTCGAAGTGAGGAAGTAAGTGATGAATTTGAAGAAAGGAACTTGTGAATTCGAAGGGAGGAACTTGCAAGTTTGAGGGAAGGGTCTTTTGAGTTCGAGGGAAGGGACTTGTGAGTTCGAAGAGAGGAACTAAGTAATGAATTTGAAAAAAGGGACTTATGAATTCGAAGGGAGGAACTTGTGAGTTTGAGGGAAGGGTCTTTTGAGTTCGAGGGAAGGGACTTGTGAGTTCGAAGAGAGGAACTAAATGATGAATTCGAAGGGAATAGATTGTGAGTTCGAAGGGAGAAACTTGTGACTTCGAGGGGAGGGACTTATGAGTTCGAGGGAAGGAATTTGCGAGTTCGAAGAGGAACTAAGTGATAAATTTGAAGGGGGGAACTTGTGCTTTTGAAGGAAGGGAATTGTGAATTCGAAGAGAGGAAAGAAGTAATGAATTTGAAGGGAGGGACTTGTGAGTTCGAAAGGAGAGTACTTGTGAATTCGACGAGAACAACTCGTGAGTTCGAAGGGAGGGACTTGTGAGTTCGAAATGAAGGGATTATGAGTTCGAGGAACTTGTCACTTCAAGAGAACGACTCGTGAGCTCGAAGGGAGGTACTTGTGAATTCGAGAGGAGGAACTTCTGAGTTTAAAGAGAGGGACTTGTGAGTTCGAGGGGAGGAACTCCTGAGTTCGAAGGGAGGAAGTGGTGAGTCCGAATGGAAGAACTTGTGAACTCGACGAAATGAGCTCGCGAGTTCTGTGCCGCGATGTAGTGCTTAGCTGAGTAGTGAAGAATGAGGGAGGGAGAGAGAGAAGGTAAGGAGAGATGGAGGTAAGGAGAGAGGGAGGTAAGGAGAGAGGGGGAAGTAAGGAGAGAGAGGGAGGTAAGGAGCGAGGGAGGTAAGGAGAGAGAGAAAGAGGGAGGTAAGGAGAGAAAGAGGAAAGGAGAGAGGGAGGTAAGGAGAGAGAGAGGTAAGGAGAGAGGAGGTAAGGAGAAAGGGAGGTACGGAGAGAGGGAAGTAAGAAGAGAGGGAGGTAAGGAGGGAGAGAGGAAGGAAAGGAGTTAGGAAGGGAGGGAGGAAAGTTAGGAAAGCGATTTTAAATATGAGAAAGAATTGTGTGGGGGGAGTATTCATAAAGAGATGAAGAGGGAGAGGATAGGGAGGGAGAAGAGGCAGTGTGTGTGTGTGGAGAGGAGGGAGGGGACGGAGGGGAGGGTCTAGGTGAACTCTACGACGAAGTACTTTAGATACTTAATTCTGGTTGGCTTCGTGCGGTTTTACTCAGTTCGAGGGAAGACATTTTCGCTTTGATGACACATTTATTGATTTTATTTAGGCCAACGCCAGACGTTTTCATTAAGTTTTCATGAGCTTCTGGTCGTCTAATAAATAAAAAAAAACCGTGATTTCTAGAAATTTTATTTTCGTTGGGGCCAGACACTTTTATTCATTTTAGATGAATCCCTAATCAGTTCGGTTATGAGGGTCATCGTTGGAGGGGGAGGAAGGGTCGAAGGAGGAGTTACAGACATGGAGGAATGTTGGAGGGAGGTAAAGAAGAAAGGGCAGTGGTATGAAAAGGAAGGAGGAGGAGGAGAGGAGGAGGAGGACGTAGGGGGGGGCGGCGGAGACAAATGAGAGACTTTAATTAAGAAGCAAGATGACGTGGAGCAGGAGCCGAGGGGAGGAGCATGAGAAGGAGGGGGAGGAGGAAGAAGAGGAGGAGGAGGAGGAAGAGGAGGAAGGGCATATGGAAATACAGGAAAAAAAGGGTGGAGGGTGTGGGTGTGGTTGAGGGTGAGGGGATGGGAGGTGGAGGTCTGTGTGAAGGAAGAAAGTGAGGGTAAAGTTGAGGGTGAGGACTGAGGGTGAAGGACGAGGATGAAGGTGAGATGGAGGAATGGGGTGGGAGAGAAGGAGATGGAATTCAGGGTGAAAGGTGAGGGTGAGGGTGAGGGTTAAGGGTGAGGTGAAGATGAAGGTGGTGGTTGAGGGTGAGGGTTGAGGGAGAAGGATGAGGGTGAGATGGAAGGGAGAGTGGGAGGATGGGTGGAAATGGAGGTCGGGGTGAGGGGTGAGAGTGAAGGTGAGGGAGAAGGATGAGTTGAGGGTGAAGTTGATGGTGAGTAAGAAGGATGAGTTGAGGGTGAAGTTGATGGTGAGTAAGAAGGATGAGGGTGAGGATGAGGTGGAGGAACGGTGGGGGGGAGCGGAAGTGGTCTTCGTGAATAGGAGCCTTAGCAGGGCCACAGATACCAGAAGAGTCCAAGATAACTATTGGGGTCTCCGGCAGACTCTTCCAGAAGAGTCCAAGAGGGCTACTGGGGTCTCTGGCAGACTCTTCCAGAAATGGGCTTCTGGAGTCTTCGGGGAGCCGAAGACACTGAACCAGGAGGATCGTGCATTGTCCTGGAACTGGAATCCAGGTTAAGGTGAGGTACTTACGCCTGGAGGCGCTTAGCTGAGATGGGGGAAAGGAGGATGGAGTGGTGGAGGGGGAAGGAGAAGGGGAAAGGGTAAGAGTACTGATGACGTAGGGTGAGAGGGAAGTGGGGGAAGGGGAAGGCAGGAGGAGGAAGGGGAAAGGAGGTTGAGAAAGGGAGATAGGGAAAGGGACAAGGGGAAGGGAGAGAGGGGAAGGGAGATAAGGAGAGGGAAAGGGGGGAAAGAGGAGGGGGAAGGTGGGGGAAGGGGAGGGGGAAGGAAGGGAGAAGGGAAATGGGGAAGGGAAGGGGGAAGGAAGGGAGAAGGGAAAAATGAGGAAGGGGAGGTGGAAGGTTATATTTTGCCCCCAGACTCGTAAATATTTTATTCTGGTTAACGCTGGACGATTTTGTAAAGCTGAAGAAACGCAGTTGCGGTGGGTGGGGAAGGAGTCTATTGATCAAAATCTCATTCTTGTCCGGGTCTTTTCCTCAGGACGCTAGAGGGTCTACGGATGAAAGACAACCGAGACCAGAAGGGTTCTGCGAGCCTCCGGAGAGGCCAAGAAGAAGAAGACGAAGAAGAAGAAGTAGAAGGTCGACCTTAAGTAGGTCGAGAGAGTTTGTCCTTCTAAGGGCAAACCGAGTATTGTGATATATATATTTTTTTTTTTTTGCTGGCGATAAGAAATTGCTTTCAGTTGTGGGCGGTTCACTGGTTCTGTTTTGCATACCACCAAAAGGTCTTATTCCATTAGGTACAGAACTCTTGCTGAAGGAGTCCATAGCTAGTGTGTGTGTGGGCACCTGTGTGTGTGTGTGTGTGTGTGTGTGTGTGTGTGTGTGTGTGTGTGTGTGTGTGTGTGTGTGTGTGTGTGTGTGTGTGTGTGTGTGTGTGTGTGTGTGTGTGTGTGTGTGTGTGTTTTGTGTGTGTATGTATGCGTATGTGTGTGTGTGTGTGTGTTTTCTGTAACCTGGCTGCATGCAATATAAGTTGTGGATGTGGAACAAGGAATAAAAAATAGAGATAGATAGATAGATAGGTAAATAGACAGATAGACAGATAGAGAAAGAGAAAGAGATAGAGGTTTGGAATGTTTTGGAATAGAAGGACCTTGAATAGTCCACTAGGTAAAAACGAAGAGGAAGGGGAAGAAACAAGAATAATAATAAAAAAAAAAGAATGAACACCAGAAAGAAAAAAACAAGGAAGATAATGAAGCAGAAGAAAAAGAAGTAGCAGAAGAAGAAAAATAAATTGAAAAAACAAAGAAGGTGAAACAGAAGAAGAAGAAGAAGAAGAAGCAGAAGAAAAAGAAAAGGAAGAAGAAAAAGAAGCAGAAGAAAAAGAAAAGGAAGAAGAAAAAGAAGCAGAAAAAACAAAGAAGGTGAACCAGAAGAAGAAGAAGAAGAAGAAGAAGCAGAAGAAGAAAAAGAAAAGGAAGAAAAAAAACCAGAAGAAAAAGAATCAGAAAAAACAAAAAAGGTGAACCAGAAGAAGAAGAAGAAGCAGAAGAAGAAAAAGAAAAGGAAGAAGAAAAAACAGAAGAAAAAAAAAGAAGCAGAAAAAACAAAAAAGGTGAACCAGAAGAAGAAGAAGAAGCAGAAGAAGAAAAAGAAAAGGAAGAAGAAAAAACAGAAGAAGAAAAAGAAGCAGAAAAAACAAAGAAGGTGAACCAGAAGAGGAAACAGAAGAAGAAGAAGAAGAAGAAAGAAGAGTTACATAAACTCAGTGAAGGCAACAAACACGGTCCGTCTCATCCACGCAAGTCACCAACATTTCTGTGACAAACTGGTTGAAAGGCCTGGGAATGTGGTGCCGACCTTCCCCGTCTCTCTAAACCTCCCGCGTTGACGGCTGAGACTCATGAAGTCAAATTTGTGGGTCAGACAGAGACTACAAGTGTAGACAAACAAGTCGCAAAGATATTTTGTCTCCCTGAAGAAGATGAAGACGCTTTGGAAAAAAAAGAAAAATCCGAAATGACAGAACAAAAATAAAATAAATATAAAAAGAAATGGAAGAAAAAAAAATGAAAGTTACAAAAAACGAGTACGACACGGAAGAAGGAATATGAAAAGTGGAAAAAACGAGAAAAATATCAAAGAAATACGGTAGGGGTGGAGGGGGGAGGTGGGGTGGGGGGGGTTGCATATGAACGGTCCAGTCCCGATGACACGGAGAAGGTAGAGACCGGACAGACTTTTATGTCTGGCCTCCGGAACGGAATGGAGGAACACGTTTCCTTTGAGATTGCCGGATGCCTCCCCCCTCAAAAAAAAAAAAAAAAAAAAAGGGGGAGGGGAGAGCCCGTCTTCTGCCAGCCCTGAAAGACTTCTCTGGGACTTCGTATGTCCTTCTACTTTGGTGACTTCTCCGGCAGAAGAAATCTCCCCGAAGTCATGGCTATCCAGAAGCTTTCCCGTGTCTCCTAGGGATGAGGATGACCTCAAGGTGGACCTCCGAGATATCTGCGACCTGAGGTGAACCTTGTTAAAGTTCCCAATCCCTCGACCGTCGGTTCTAGAGGTGGGAAGGGATTCGAATTGCCCAGTAAAACTCGTGAATATATACATTCATACATAAATATATATACATATAGATATATATATACATGTATATATATAAACATATACATATAGATATACATATATGTACATGCATATACATACATTATATACATATGAACATATATACATGTATACGTTATATACATATAAATATACATACATGTATACACATATATATAGGACCAAACATATATACTCACATATATATACAATTACATACATACATTACATACACACATACATACACACACATTTCAATTACACATGTACATAAACACTTACACAAATACATAGAAATATACACAAACATAATATCTAAATACATATATACATACACACACATACATATACATATATATATATATATATATATATATATATATATATATATATATACATATATATATATATATACATTTATACATATTTAGGCATATATATTCTGAAGACCTGTGCATTACTATACAGGATGTAAATGTGCGTGGAAGACAAAGTTAAGATGAAGTTGAAGGAATTCCCAAGGGAATGTGAGTTTCTAAACAGAAGGAGCAAAGTTAAAGAAGACGTAGTGAATGAAACTCCTATTTAGCATTGGGCTGCAGGAGTGAAACCGGTAGGGAACACTATTTGATGAAAAAGAAAGAATGGAAAAAAAGAAAGAAAAATACTGAGAGATACATACGGGAATACATGTCTATATATTTATATATGTATATGTATATGTATATGCATATGTATATATATATATATATATATATGTACAATATATGTATATGCATATGTATATGTATATGTATATGTATATGCCTATCTACAGTAAATGTATATGTATATGTATATGTATATGTATATATGTATATTTATATGTATATATGTATATGTATATGTATATGTATATTTATATGTATATTTATATGTATATATTTATATGTTTATATGTATATGTATATGTATATGTATATGTATATATGTATATGTATATGTACAAGTAAATGTACATGTACGAGTACATGCATATGTATATGTATACATTCATGGATGTGTGTATGTTCATGTGTATGTATACATTGATGAATGTGTGTATATTTATGTATATATATCTATATATTCATGGATGTATGTATATGTGTGTATGCATGTGAGCGTGTGCATGTGTATGTGTGTGTGTGTGTGTGTGTGTGTGCGTGTGAGTGTGTGTGTGTGTGTGTGTGTGTGTGTGTGTGTGTGTGTGTGTGTGTGTGTGTGTGTGTGTGTGTGTGTGTGTGTGTGTGTGTGTGTGTGTGTGTGTGCGTGTGCATGTGTGGGTGGGTGTGATCACCGTTCTGTCTGGGTTCCGGTAACAGAATCATCTGTGACTAAAGAATCATCTTCCTGACTGTTGTTGTGAAGTGTGACTGTGGAGAGCGTTGTTTGCGAAGTTGTGTGTGTGACTTTTCGCTGAACGTTCAATTACGGTGACGTTTTGAAAAGCTGTTATAAGACAGAACTCTTGTCTGATCGTTCTCAGGACTGAAACATGGGTTCTTTACAATACAACTTGAGTTCTTCATCTACATACAAACCCTAAACACACACACATACACACACACACACACACACACACACACACACACACACACACACACACAACAACCACACAAGAAAAGACACTAGCCCCATCTGAATAAAGATTGAAGTTGTATAGCCTGAGACCTTATGCTTTTCATAAATGGTTTTAGTTTTCAAAAGCTGAGTTTAGTTCCTTTCGCATATATAATTACGTCTAAAAAAAGAGAAAACACATACAAAAAAGCATCGATGGTGCAGTGGTAGCGTTCCGCGGCCGATCCGGCGTTACGTTCGAAAGACAATGTTATAATTTAAGACTCTGCGCTGCAGTCGTTACTCCTGGTTGAGTGTGTGCGTGTGTGTTCACACAACTACCTAGTCAGTAATATATGAGCTCTCTCTTCCGAGATGGTAGTAACTGTCGGTAAAACACCAACACACATCCACACACCACATCACCCACACACACACACCACACACACACACACACACACACACACCACACACAATACAACACACCACACACATTAACACATACACACACACACAACTCCACACACACACAAATACACACACACACACACACGCACACACACACCACACACACAACACACACGACAAACACATACAAACACACGCACTCGATGGTGCAGTGGTAGCGTTCGCGGCATCCACTACGGCGTTCCGAGTTCGAATCCCGCCCAGGGCTGAAATAATTTAAGTATCGCTGCGCTGCGAGTCGTTACTCCAACCTTCGTGGGCGGCGAGTTGGGTGTGTGCATGTGTGTGTAAGGTCACAGCACTACCCATAGATCAGTCATATATGAGCTCTGGGCTCTCTTCCGGAATGGCAGTAACTGTCGATCACGAGTCCAACACGTGATTCAAGACCTTGGGGCATGGTGAATTACACACACACACACACACACACACACACACACACACACACACACACACACACACACACACACACACACACACACACGCACAGAGACATACAAACACATGCACTCGATGGTCTAGTGTTAGCGATCGCGGCCGCCACTACGGTGTTCCGAGTTCGAATCCTGCCCAGGGTTGAAATAATTTAAGTATCGCTGCGCTGCGAGTCGTTACTCCAACCTTCGTGGGCGGCGAGTTGGGTGTGTGCGTGTGCGTGTAAGGTCACAGCATTACTCATAGATCAGTCATATATGAGCTCTGAGCTCTCTTCCGGGATGGTAGTAACTGTCGATCATGAGTCCAACACCTGATCCAAGACCTGGACCATGGTGAATTACATACACACACACGCGCACGAACACACACACACACACACACACACACACACACACACACACACACACACACACACACACACACACACACACACACACACACACACACACACACACACACACACACACACACACACACACACATGATCTTGAGTTGTAACGGTACATATCACCTCGAGTTCCACTAAATGGAAAACCGCAGCCCCACCGTGTCCGGCAAAGGTACTTCCCTAGTTGTCCTTAGGACGAAACACTGGATTACTGTCTACGTTGTGGCAGTTTTTGTCGTAGCTGGCTGGGACGACGAATGCCGAAGGGAAGCGACTTCCAGAACCTCTCGGCGGACGGGAGAGAAATGACCGTAACAGAAAGGTTTATGGAGATCGTATTTTGACAGAGAATGGATGAGGCATTTTCGGTGAGGAGTGTAATGTGCCGGAGGAGTGGAGGTATGTGGAATCGGGAACAGACTCCAGGAGACTCTCAACGGGAGGAAGCAATAAACATAGAGGTTGACTGGCGGAAAATGTATTTGTACAGAAAACGAATGAGATATTTCAGAGAACCTGGTATTGCGTGTTCTTGGGACGGGATGCATGACTATGGAAATAGGGACAAAAGAAGAGAGAGAGAGAGAGAGAGAGAGAGAGAGAGAGAGAGAGAGAGAGAGAGAGAGAGAGAGAGAGAGAGAGAGAGAGAGAGAGAGAGAGAGAGAGAGAGAAGACCTTGGAGACACTGACACAAATAAGTCCGTCCTCTTCCTACTCCTCCTTTGGGGTTTTTGACGGAAGGACTCGAAGTTATGTGATCTGCGGCTTTTCTTCAAGAAGTCGAGAGCTCATTTCGTTGCCGAGAGAGTCCGCGGATTGACGAGGTGTCTTCGGCGGACGAATGCATTGCCTTCGGGATGTGCAATCGATTAGATCGTTAGTCCTTTGTAACCCTTCGTTTATCAAAGACTTCAGCGGCAACAAGCGACTCGTCTGTCTTTATAATGGGTCCCGACAGATGACTGATTAAATATGATAACTGGTATCCTTTTTCCTGTCAGTAATGAATGGTATCTGCCTATCTACTATATATGTATACAATATACATATATATATATATATACGAGTATATATATATATATATATACATACATATATATACATATATATACATATATATATATATATATATATATACACGAGCATACACACACAAACACACACACACACACACACACACACACACACACACACACACACACACACACACACACACACACACATACACACACACACACATACACAAACATATATATATATATATATATATATATATATATATATATATATATATATATATAAAGACCAGTCTACCATTAGAAAGATGAATTTTATCTGGGTATCCATTTAGATTTATCTGGTTTATTGGCCTACGTATATCAGATCATTTGGTCATTTTTGCAAATATAACCAACCATATTAGCGATAATCTTCATTGTGATATAGATAGTGTTCGCCAGGGCTGGCAATGAAAGGGTTTTAAAAGTACAGAAATTAGAACTGAAGTATCTATCCACACAATCCGAGCACATCACGGGGGTAGAGAGCTTGTGAGTAAAAAAATAATAAAATGTAAGTCATTTAAAAAAAATTCTGCATTTACCTTCGTGTTATGGTACACCATCCTCAAGTTTGATTCTACTCGCTGAAGGCCTTATCGCACTGGGCTAGTTTTCCTCCGACTGTTGGAGAAGATGTGCAGTCCGCAGCCTTTAGGAAGGAATCTGCTATGCTGGAGGAAAATCATTCTTCTCCAGCATATTAAATGACATTCTATGTCAATTGTTGAGGAAACAAAATAGTTTGCCACAGTGACTTTACGGCGGAAGAAATTCTGGAGGTGGTCGGTACCGACGATTAATCGGAGGTTGGAGAAAGATAACCCAGTGTGATAATAATCCCTTTACGGTGACTTCCACTTTCATCTGGCACTCCAAACACAAAGGGCAAAGGTGAAGAATTTTGTCTCACACGTCCGCGTGTTCATATCTATGAACCTGACGAAGCAAGTGAACATTGTACAAAGCCTTAGGCCCTGTTCACACTATCGGTTTGAACCGCGCGGAAACCGCGGCGGTACTGCATAGTCAAGGAGAAACTGCGCGGTTGTGTATGAACGCTTCCATTGATTTACACTGTAATTGAACCGCCTCTGTTGACGTCGCTAACGTGAACAAAGCCTAGTCCACGTGGTCATATTAAACCGGTTTTAAGTTTAATCCCGGTTAACTTCTGCACGCTCTACATATATTCAATCCTTCGAGTGGTAAGGTCAATTCTTGCTTTTATTCTGACTAAGATCAGCCGACTTTAATCAATTAATGGAAATCTCTCATCCACTAAAGGGAGGAAGGTTAAGTCGTCGTGAATCACTAGTGCTTTTAGCTTCGCGCTGAAGAGGTAGACGATATATCAGAAGTGGTCGACATTTCTTTGACTAACTGCGTGAGACTGGTCCGTAGGGGCTTCACATATTCCTCTGAAACATACGCAGTACGTACCCAGTGCCAGCATTTTTTTTTCCAGTGCAGTCACCGATATAAAATGTGGTGTGGGTCTGGTCCGTAGGGGTGACGTTCAAGTCCCTAAAGCTAATGTAGTTAGTACTCAATAATACGAGGACTCTTCTGGAACAAGTGAGAGTAGGTCACGTACTCACTACTGCCACAGTTCTAGTCATTTCCCTTAGTTCTC
>NC_134782.1:5502196-5504696 GCF_046742065.1 Oratosquilla oratoria
GAGAGAACAAATGACAATGGCCTTCGATTTTTCTCAATCTTCCTCAGTGTGATCTTTATCAGCTAAATTGTTATCACACCTTCTACACAGTCTTAATCTATTTCCCGTCTCTTCAGTGTCTCATCAATCTCTATTTTTTTTTATCTTATTCTTCCTCCTTGCTTCTTTTCATTTTTGTCTTCGATTTCCTTGACAATTCTTTATGTTCTTGCTGTCTCTCAATTCTTGATCTATTCTTTTCTTTCATGCTCATGATTTTCTCCTTTATTCTTCTTCTGTTTTTATCTTCATTTCCTTTCGCATTTCTTTCGTTTTTTCTTGTTTTGCTTTTCTTCGTCAGGGTAACGTTGCAAAACCATTTCGAGAAAACGTTCAAAGACCGAAACATTCTGATCATTTTCGTTCACATTGTGATTGGTCGGACATGTCATGATACACAGTTTACACATATGCAGGATAATTATCGAGTTAAACTTAACCTCTTTGTTACAATGATGTAATTTCTGTCGGTTTAAGTTTAAGCTCTTTCATATTGCGAAGTTTTATTTACGATATTAGTGCTGGGACGTGCGCGGGTGGCACAATCGGAAGCGTGCTGGTCTCGCATTCGCTTAGTTGCGGGTTCGATTCCCGGATTTCTTTTCGATTCCCTGTTGTGACTGTTAATTACCTGCCACAACAGTCCAAGGACATTACAGGGTAAAGGCGAGGGCTGTGGTCACAAGTACGCGCCTCCTGGCGTAGTCTTCTCTCCACTATCTGGACAATAAAAGAAAATTTCGTTGAGCCAAGAGATTGGATGGAGACCAGAACGGTGTCAAGGTCGATGTTCTTCAGCTCGGGGGAGGAGAACCTCGCGATAGGAAGGTCTAAGCTAAGGGTGGGTAACCCTTGGCACGCGTGCCAAAAATTGGCACGCAACCCACTTTTTCTCCAGCACGCGAAACACAGAGCTCACCAAAAAAATAGGAGGCGAAGTGAAGGGGGGCATACTCGTATGTAGGTCTATAACAATTTTACTCATTTGGTATGCGAGAAAATTTTGAATCAAAGATTTGGCTGATTTTTGGCACCCATACTCAAAAAGGTTGCCCACCCCTGATCTATACGACCTTAACCAACTCCACTGCCAAGACGATCTTTATATATTATATTCTGTTGAACACCAGGAATTCTCATTCAGTTGAGGGGCGATTCTCCTTGCTGAAGTGGTCTCGCATTTACTGTGACCAAAAGGTCACCTGTTGGTGTCTTCATCTAGAGCATTGGCTATGAACCTGTAGACCATGGGACCCGTAGTGCCCTACCAAGGTTCACTAGTTAGTCCACGATCTGAAAACTAGTTGGGCTTAGATGCTTAGTCATGTGATTTAGTGCACCAGAAGACTTAAGAACAGCAAAGCATAAGAGTCTGGGATACGTGACGAAAGCCAGATCGAAAACTTTTGGTCTAGACTCTATAGTATTCCATCGAGGCTGTCCCTCACTCTTCCTCCTCCTTGCCTCCACTTTCTTCATCTCCCTCCCTCCGCCTCCTCCAACCTCCCGGTGTAGTTTTGGAGTTGTAAGAACAGCAATACATAAATATGGTGAACGTGATGAAAGACAAGTCAAAAGTTCCTAGTCTAGAGCATTCCGCCGTGACCGTCCCTACTCATTCTCTTCCCTCCCGTCTTCCCTCCACCTTCTTCTTCTCCTTCCTCTCCCTCCAACATCCCAGTGGGCCTTTGGAGTTATCCTCCTTAGGTTCTTGCTATTGTCGTCTTGCTTGGTCTCCAATTTGGGACTGAATCATTCTTTCCACTATCTGGAACGCCACCCGGAGGTCGTAAACTATCGGTTGCCCGCTTCCAAGCCTTCACTCCTCTTGATCCAGACATCCTCCTTGTGACAACAAGCCCCTTGCCATCGTCACAACGGACGGTGCTACTGCCAACACGTTGTCATGTCAGTCACTGATACCCGTTGCTGGCAACACACACCCTAACCGCCAACCTGAAGTTGTTGACGTCATCGAAATTATCACCAGGAGTTAATACTATAGCAACTACTCACCCATCACCTCCTTCTTCTCCCCCTCTCCTATCACCACCTTAGCTATCACCATATAATCACCTACAATTCCTGTTATTGTGACTAAAACTACAACCACAACCACATTTGCCACCACATCCGCTACCACAATCATTAGAAACATGAATACCATCGAAGTTCTCACAACTAGCCTCTGAAGTATTCTGGCAACTTTAGTAACTCTATTCTGCTTAGAACCTTACGATTTTAATCAACTTCGTATATAAACCATTCTCTGCTCTTTAATGACTTTGGCCAAAGACGCCATCGACATTATTCTCTTTTGACTTTCATCCACGCTTTATGTCTTCGTCTAGACGGTTTGATTAAACGACTTTTCCTGTGGGACTAGAACCCTAGGCCGTACAATGTGAGGCTTGAACGCTTCGATGGACGTACAAAAGAAACCACTTGGAACTGATCCTGC
>NC_134782.1:5519696-5522196 GCF_046742065.1 Oratosquilla oratoria
GGGGAAGCTGTTAAGATATATTTTATTCTGGCTGACGCCAAACGGTTTCGTCCCCGAAAGGATCCGGACTTTCTTGATTAATCCCTTCGATCCGTTAAATCCCGTGGCGCTGTTTACACTCTTCGCTGTTTTGGGATTTGGTCCTGGCTGGCACTCTCTGCAGATCTTGCTTCAGATGGTACACTTTGCAGAGTTTCATCTGGTTGGTATTCTTTGTGGATTTGCTTCCACTGTTTACGAAATTGTTCTGTTTTTGCTGGCACTGTTTACGGAATCTGTTATGCTTGGCACAGTTCACAGATTTTGTTATGGTTGATGCTGTTCATAGATTTTGTTATGGTTGGCACTGTTCACAGATTTTCGTTGTGGTTGGCACTGTTGAAAGAATCTGTTTTGGCTGGCACTGTTCACAGATTTTGCTTTGGTTGGCACTATTGACAGAATCTGTTTTGGCTGGCACTGTTCATAGATTTTGTTATAGATGGCACTGTTCACATATTTGGATCTGATTGGCGCTGTTAACAGATTTTTGTCTGGCTGGTAGTCTTCACAGATTTTTGTCTGGCTGGCACTGTTCACAGACTTTTGTCTGGCTGGCACTGTTCACAGATTTTGATATAGTTGACACTGTTAACAGATTTTGTTCTGGCTGGTACTCTTCACAGATTTTTGTCTGGTTGACACTGTTAACAGATTTTGTTCTGGCTGGTACTCTTCACAGATTTTTGTCTGGTTGACACTGTTAACAGATTTTTGTCTGGTTGACACTGTTCACAGATTTTGTTCTGGCTGGTACTCTTCACGGATTTGTGCCTGGCTGACACTGTTCACAGATTTTGGTCTGGGTGGCACCGTTTACAGATTTTTATCTAGTTGACACCGTTTATGGTATCTGTTCTGGTTGGCACTGTTTATAGACTTTTGTCTGGCTGACACTGTTTACGAAATGCGTTCTGATTAACACTGTTCACAGATTTTGTCCTAGTTGGCACTATTTACGGAATCTGTTTTGATTGGCACTGTTGACATATTTTCTTCTGGTTGGCACTGTTTACGGAATCATTTCTGGTTGGCTCTCTTTACAGAATTCATTCTAGTTTACACCAAACAATTGTGTTCGTCTCAAGGTGGCTGACATATAAGAGTTTGATATTCCAGAGGAGTGATTTCAGTCTGAAACACAACTGAATATCTATGCGGTTGCCCTGAAGCCCCAGATGCCTTAAAGAATTGAACTTGAATTTAAAATCGACAAGGAATTTCTTGAGGCAGTTAGATTCAACCTCACCAAACTCTATTTCAGCCTCAAATACACCTTAACCTCGACCTCAGTCATTAGGAAGAGAACAGTTATCGTTACGTAACGACCTGCCCCCATCCTCTCTCTCTCTCTCTCTCTCTCTCTCTCTCTCTCTCTCTCTCTCTCTCTCTCTCTCGTTTCAATGTCCCCCCTCTCTCTCTTTCTCTCTCGTTTCACTGTCCCCCTCTCTCTCTCTCACGTTTCACTGTCCCCACCTCTCTTTCTCTCTTTCGTTTCACTATTTCTCTCTCCCCCTCTTTCTCGTTTCACTGTTTCTTCCCCCCCCTCTCTCTCTCATTTCACTATTTCTCTCCCACCTTTCCCTCTCTCTTTCTCTCTATCCACCCCTTCGCCTTCCACCCTCTTCTCTGCGTCTGTGCCCATTCGTTTATGAGATGTGGAAATGTCCCTCACATTCCCGTCCTCATGCGGCGACCTTCCCCCCGTGCATGAACCTCCGCGCGCTCGTCGTCTCCAACCCCGGCGACCGCCGCTCGCTCCGAGACATTTCCTAAGCGCTGGGCGTGGACGAACTCAATCCCATTATCTTCCTCCTCTCTCTCTCTCTCTCTCTCTCTCTCTCTCTCTCTCTCTCTCTCTCTCTCTCTCTCTTGTTATTAGTCTTCATCCTTTTTCTTTTGTTGTTGTTTTTGTTTTCGGTCATATTTTTTTGTTCAATTGTTGCAATTATAGAAGTAGTAGTAGTTGCTGTTGTTGATCTTCTCTCATTCTTGTTTTGCTTTTGTTATGTTGTTCTCCTTTGCCTCTGTTCTTTTTCTTCGTCGCTGCTCCTGTCTTTGTCTAAGTTTTCTTTTCTTTTTGTCTTTGTTTTTCCTTTTCTTTTCTTTCTCCCCCGTATTCTTTTTAAATCTACTTTACTTTTTTATTCTTTTCATTTTTCCTCTACATTTTTGTTCTTTCCGTTTTTTTTCTATTTTTTTTCTTTCCTACCTTTCCTTTCCTTCTTTAACTTTCTCATTCCTCTAATTCGTTTTTCATCCTTTCTTTCTATTATTCTTTTTCTCTTTCCCTTGTACTATTTTTTTTCTCTTCCTTTTCCTCATCTTTTTCCTCTTCTATTTTTTCTTCTTCTCCTTCTTGTCCTACTTTCCTTTTCATCTATTCCTCCTTCTCATACTCTTTCTCCTTTTTCTTTTTTATCTCCTTTTTTTTTCTCGTATTTCTTTCCTTCTTCTTCTT
>NC_134782.1:5527196-5529696 GCF_046742065.1 Oratosquilla oratoria
ATCTAGACTTTGCAAAAGCTTTTGATATCGTCCCCCACGAAAGACTACTTATTAAATTAGCTTCACACAGAAGCCTATTAAGTTGGACTAGTAATTGGTTGAATGATCGAAAGCAGTTGTTCTAAATGGCAAAATTTCTAGATGGAAAGATGTTACGAGTGGAGTTCCTCAGGGTTCTGTTCTTGGGTCACTTCTATTCATAGTATATATAAATGATATAGACCACGGACTAGAATCTATTGTCTCCAAATTTGCTGATGATACAAAACTGTGCGGAATGGTAAATGATCACTTAAACCAATCAGATATTCAAGAAGATTTAGATGAACTACAGCAATGGTCTGAAAAGTGGATAATGATATTTAACACAAGTAAATGCATGATCACATAGGTAAAAATGACAGTAAGTACGATTACAAGTGATTTTGAAATTCGTTAACAAAAGTGGATTGTGAAAAGGATCTCGGCGTAATTATAGTAACGATCTCAAATCATCTAAGCAAACAAGATTCTAGGTCCATCTCTCATTAACAAGCTATATAAATCGTTAGTTCGTCCACATTTGGAATATGTTGTTTCCGTATGGTCACCGAATCTCATTAAATACATTGACAGATGGGAAAAAGTACAACGGCGAGCCACAAAACGGATTCCAAATATAAAAAATAAAACATACGAAAATCGACTAAAACATATGAATCTGTTTTTTTTTTTTTTTTTTTTAAAGTGTAGACCCAGAGGTGACTTGATACAGGTCTTTAAGAATCTAAAGGGAATTGACAATATCAAAAGTGACAAAATTTTCACATTGAATGAGAACCCGACAAGAAATAATAGCCTCAAACTGTCAGGAAATAGATTTAATTTGAAAGTGGGTAGAAACAACTTCGCCAACCGTGTAGTTAATGAATGGAATAAACTTCCTGCAGAGGCAGTGCAATGTAGTTCAGTTCGAAGCTTTAAGATTCGTTTAGATAAACACTTAAGCAAGATGCTGTTAATGTCTGCCATTTATTTTATATTATTTGTTTATTTGTTTGTTATTAGTCTGTTTATTACTATTTGCTTAATTTTCATTTATCATTATCTGTCAATTTATCATTATTTACTACTTACCTTTTTGTTTATTAACTATACCTATGCATCTATTTATTTTATTTATTATCATTTATATGATCATAATTTCTATATAGTTATTTAGTTATCATTATTATATTTTTTCACATCCGACCTAGTTATGGACCAAAAGGTCTCCTGTCGTCATGCTCCTCCTTTGTAATCTTTAGTAATCCTTTAGTAGATTCCTGTATATACTTACAATTAAAAACATCCTAAAGTGAGAAGAAAAAATACATTTTGGTACCTAATTAGTGACCAGCAACAACACGTAACACAATTAATAGGCTCATATTTCCATCTACCGCTATCTTGAAGGAAAAAGTAGACAGTAGATGATCTACGCTTATATGAACAACTAAGTGAACAAAAGAAAACTATGAACAAAGAAATACACAAAATAATGATTTGATGAATTGTTGGCAAAATAAATAGTGTAACGAGTGAATGAATAAATTAATGAAGAGGTAAATAATAAATTAATAAAAAATATATGGAAATAAACTTCACCGCAAGCACTCGAACCTTTGCCTTAGCGACTGCTTATTATGAAGCAAAGTCTTTAAGGCAAAGGTTCGAGTCCCTGCGGTGGAGCTTATTTCCATTTGTCACAATGACACACAACACACACACACACACACACACACACACACACACACACACACACACACACACACACACACACACACACACACACACACACATATATATATATATATATATATATATATATATAATGTATACCTATATCTATATAATGTATAAATTTGTGTGTGTGTGTGTGTGTGTGTGTGTGTGTGTGTGTGTGTGTGTGTGTGTATGTGTGTGTGTTTGTGCGTGTATGGATAAATAAATGAATATATAAATAAACTTGTAAATTAACAAAATGTATAAATCAAGAAATCATTTGACGAAAAATCAAATAAGGTGATGTAATAAGAGCACAATTTTATAGATAAAAAATTAGAAAGGCAAATGAATGAAAACAAAAACAATCACACAAATACACTAAAAGATATAAATTGGTATTAAGTAATAGTCCAGTGAGCGAGTCAATGAAACTTGAAGCAAAATGAAACAACAGACACACACACACACACACACACACACACACACACACACACACACACACACACACACACACACACACACACACACACACACACACAGAGAGAGAGAGAGAGAGAGAGAGAGAGAGAGAGAGAGAGAGAGAGAGAGAGAGAGAGAGAGAGAAAGAGAGAGAGAGAGAGAGCTCCTCCCCTTTGGTTTTGTCATTCTTCTCTCTTCACACTTCGAATTTTTTCTTGATTGTTTTCCTCTTTTCTCCCCATCACCTCTGGCCCCTTCCCACGTCTGTCACTCTTTCCCCTCTCCCTTTCCCCTC
>NC_134782.1:5532196-5537196 GCF_046742065.1 Oratosquilla oratoria
TTTTCCGTGGTCAAAGGTCCATTTGAACTGAATAAATTCTTCTGTTGTTCGATTGAATAAAAGTTCTAAAGTGACCCACTTAAACTCACTCGCGGTCTGACTTTCTCCACACCTGAATAAAGCAGGCTGTCATCAGACGATTCCACTCAGCTTGTGGAGACTACCAGTTTGGCGAGAAAAATAAATATTCCCTTTTTTGACTTCTTCTTTTTCTTCAAGAATTCCCAGGAAGACTTGGCACCAGAGCTTCTGCAGAACCTCCTCCCTCAAGAACTTCAGCCGTGGGGCCAAGAAATGGACACCTCATCCTCTTCCATCTCTTCCTCCTCCTCCGCGTCCTCTTTCTCCTCCTCCTCCTCCTCCTCTTCCTCATCTTTTCCCCAACATCCTCTATACCCCCACCTCCTCTTCCCCCGCATCCTCCTCCTCCTCCTCCTCCTCCTCCTCCTCCTCCTCCTTCTCCTCCTCCTCCTCCTCCTCCTCCTCCTCCTCCTCCTCCTCCTCCTCTTCTTCCCCAGCATCCTCTTCATCCTCCTCCTCCCCTCCTCTTCCTTATCTACCTCCTCCCTCTCCTCTATATCCTCCTCTTCTTCCTCCTTCTCTACACCCTCCCTCTCCTTCTCTATTTCCTCCTCTTCCTCCTCCTTCTATTTCCCCTCTTCCTCCTTCTCTACCCTCTTCCTTTCCTTTACTACCTCCTCCTCTACCTTTACCTCCTACTCTCCTCCTCCTCCTCCTCTACCTACAGTAGTCTTTCTCTTCGTCCCCCGCAACATCCTTCTCCTTTTCTCTTTCCCCTCATTTCCTCCGCATCTTCCTCCTCCCCCGTATACTCCTCTTCCTCCTCCTCTTCTTCGCGTCCCAGCTGGGGACGAGAGATCGTTCTGGGCACGAGGTAGCAAGTGTGGGGAGCCCGCGCGCTTGGCACTGGGGACGAGGCCGACCACTCAGGAACACGACACCTACATTCTTAAGCTCAAAATTGGTCGTTTTAGACGCTACTTACCAAAAATGAACTATTTGATTTAACGTTTTCAATTTCTTTCTTATACTTCAGCTGGTCCATTAGACACATTATTTTCTAATAATAAACTATCTATTTTTTTATTCCTTTACTATGTTGTAACTGCCTGTTATAAATATAATTTTCTGATAGTGAACTGTTTTATTTAGCTTTTCTATTCATTTTCTTATGCTGTAGTTGTTTGTTATATAAATTTCTAATAATAACCTATTTGATTTAGCATTTTATAATCTTTTGCTACGCTATGCTATGGTTATAAATATTATTTCTTATAGTAAATTACTTAATTTAGCGTTTTCAATTCCTTTGGTATACTGTAAGTGTGTGCTATAGATATTATTTTGTAATGTTAAAGTATTTGATTAATTTTTCTTATTCATTTATTTTTTGCTATGCTGTAATTGGTTGTTATATATATTATCTTCTAATGGACAACCAGGCTAAGTAACATTCACACAGTGGATACGAACCAGGGACCTCACGTAGTCTGAAACGAGAGCAAAACCAACGCTCCACAGTAACGGTAGTGGCACAATAGGCTAGCATGCTATTGCGACCGAGTAGAAGCGACTTCGGTCACAATATTCTCCACTTCCGTAAGAACATCTCAACAATGTGTCTCACATTCGTATTTTAGGTTTAACTTCTCTTCGATCGTCGTTCATCTTCTCACAAGAGGAATTTGACATTTGGAAATTTGAAAAAAAAAAAAAAAATCGTAGCCGAAAATCATTTCTACTCAGGCAAAGTAGACAAAAGCAATTAGTAAGCTAGCGAGATATGCCCAGTGTGATGTCACCTTAATACAGTACCTTACAGATTGTTTCAATAAAACGTTCTCACTCTAAGAAACGTTTCGTAATGTTGTCGAATCCGTTGGTCCGCATTATGATCTACTGTGCCTGAGCATTTGTGAACACGCTAGAGGGACTAGGCTAGACTAAGTAAAAAAGACTTTTTTTCAATCTGATGACCACCGTTTTTGAGACAGAGCAGATAATTACGTGAGCAAATTCGACAAAGTTTCTAAATGTTTCAAAACTTAACTTTTTTTTGGAACACCCTGTGTTTCTATTTTATATCACATACACAATTTGTATGAGACATAGCGCCTATTTTTGGTTTTCTTTTCCATAAAATACGAACTAAAAGTGTTCATAAAAGCACATTAATACTACATACATCATACACGCCATGTATTACATATAACACATACTTGTTGCTCTTTCCCACGATAAGCACATTAAATATGTTTACAAGATACTATGAATACTCTATACAATATCCCTCGTGCATCTATATCGCAAAAGATTAAACTAAATTAAGATTAACGATGAAACTTACTTAGAAGTTGAATTTCATAGCTGCAATATTTAATCTAGCCTAACAGGGGGAGGGAGAGAGAGAGAGAGAGAGAGAGAGAGAGAGAGAGAGAGAGAGAGAGAGAGAGAGAGAGAGAGAGAGAGAGAGAGAGAGAGAGAGAGAAACAGACAAACAGAGAGACAAAGAGAGAGAGAGAGGGAGAGAGAGGTAGAGAGGAAGAGAGAGACAGAAAGAGAGAGAAGGAGAGAGAGAAAGAGTTATTATCTCTGTAGCTTGATGAGGATAACCATACAGGTGAATAAAATCACTTGGCGACAGAATGGAAGCAAGAATGAACAACTAACGATGACATGATTTCCTTAACTTGACTGACAGAAGGTAATCACAAAGACGAAAGATAAAAAATAAGAATAAGATAAAATAGAACAAAATAAAATGAAATAAAATAAAACAAAATAAAATTAAATAGAAATAAGATAAGCACAAAATACAACAAAACACTAAGAAAATTAATAAAAAAAAAGAATACATCTTGTCAATCCCGTGTTGAATGACGTAATTTTTCATACGACATCTTGGTAGTGACAGACAAATCTTGAATTTTTTTTTTTTGTAAAAAATCAGTAAAATCATCCTAACTTGAGCCCCACTCCTTCCGTCCCTCCTATTCCTCCACTCCATTATATAGAGTGTCCTCCACCTATCTATCTTCCCCCCCTTCCCCTATTCTCCCCCACCTCCTCTCTTCTTCCCCTCACCTCTCTAGAACCAGCTAACACCCCAAATCTCTCAGCTCTTGTTTCGACTCTTTTTCTTTCAACCCTTCTGTTCTGCATAACAGATCCCACCTCCAAGTACCCCTCCTCCTCTTCCTAACTCCTCCTTCCTCTTCTCTCCTTCCTCCTCCTCTCTTCCCCTCCTCCTTCCTTCTCTTTTTCTTCCCTTGTCAATATCCACACTCTCCTCTTTCTTATAGTGTCTACATTCTTTTTGTCTACGTTTGTTAACTTTTTTGTTTTCGTTTTTTTATGTACTGGTTTCACCCCGTTTCATCGTCTATATTCTATCTTCTCTTTTATTCTCTCTTCGTCCTTCTCTTTACTCTTTTTTACCTGCTCTCTTCCTCTCTTCCTTTTTCTCATCCCTTTTTCATGCCAAACCTTCCTTCTCTCAACGTCGTGAGTTCGAATCCCGCACTCATCTCCGATTCCCATCAGTGGCCATTTGCCGTAATAGTCCCTAGAGTGCACAATAGGGAAAAGGTGACGGCTTCGACCGCAGATAATCAGCGCCTCCTGGCGTAAGACCCTCACAATTATCTTTGAAAGCATTTTCATCTATTCAGTCCCTCTCTCACTCCTCCTCTCCCCTCTCCTCCACTATTTCCTACTTCCTCCCTTCCCTAACTCCCTTCCTTCCTTCCTTCCTTCCTTCCTTCCTCCTCCTTCTCTTTCCCAACTTCCCTTTTTTCCTTCCCCTTTCTCTCCCTTTTCCTCTCCCCTCTTCTCCCTCTCCTCTTCTCTCTTCCCTCTCTTCCCTCATCTTTTTTATCTCTTGTCTTTTCTTCCCTCCCTTCACTTCTCTTCTCTCTTCCTTCTCTTCCCTACCCTCTCTTTTCTCCTCTTTTTTCTATCTCTTGTCTTTCCTTCCCTTCTCTTCTTTCTTCTCTCTTCCTTCTCTTCCCTCCTCTTTTTTTATTTATTGTCTTTCCTTCCTGCCCTTCCCTTCTCTTCTCTCTTCTCCCTTCATTCCTCTCTCTTCTTTCTCATCCCTACTCTCTTCCTTCCTCTTTTTTTCCACCTCTTGTCTTCCCTTTCCCTTCCACTCACTCTTCTTCCTCTCTTCTTCCCTCTTCCCTTTCTTCCTTTCTATATTTTCCCTCTCCCGCTTTTCCCCTCCTCCTCTCCCCCCTCCCCTCCTCCTTCCCTCTTCCCCTCACTTTTCCGTTGCTTAATGGTCCACCCTAATTGAATTTTATCACACCAGCGCTTCTTTCCTAATTTGCTCTTGTGGGGGGGGGGGAAACTCTTCCTCTCCATTTTCTCTTCTTCTTCCTCCTTTCTACGTATTCCTTCCTCCATTTCCTTCCATCTCCTCCATTTCTTATTTATTCAAACCATACTTTCCATTTTCTTTGTTTTTCTTTCCATTTTCTTTCCCTTATCTTCTTCTCCTTCTTCCCTTCCTTCCGTTCATATCTTTGTCTCTCTTTCTTATCTCAGTCTCCCCTCATTTTCATCTTTCTTTCCTTAGTATATTCTTTCCCCTCTTTCTCATCTCTTTCTTATCCTACTCTCCTCTCTTCGTCTCCCCTCATTTTAATCTTCTTCTTTCTTTCTCTTTTTTCTTTAATATTTTCTTTCCCCTCTTCCTTATCCTAGTCTCCTATCTTCGTCTCCCCTAGTTTTGTTCTTCCTTCTTTCTTTCTTATTTCTTTAGTATATTCTTTCCCCTCTTCCTTATCCCAGTCTCTTGTCTTCGTCTCCCCTCGTTTTCTTCTTCTTTCTTTCTCTTTTCTTTACTCAGTATAGTCTTTCCCCTCTTTTTCATCTCTTTCTTATCCCAGTGTCCTCTCTTCGTCTCTCCTCGTTTTTCCCTTTTTTCTTTTTCTTTCCTTATTATATTCTTTCCCTTGTTTCCCATTCCATTTTCC